>NC_136802.1:24565288-24587788 GCF_951216825.1 Electrona antarctica | reverse complement strand
GTCCCGTTTTAACCCATTTTGGTGTTTCAAGCATTCTGTTATACTTTAACTATATAAAAATAGCAGATCTACAAGCTCATAGCGTGCCACCGAGTGGCGCGCTATGAGCTTGTAGGTCTGCTATTTTTGAAAAATCGTAAAAATGCGGCACAAATCTTTGAATAGGTATATATTCTTTCAGAGCCAAAGTTTTTTTTTATTTCGACGTCGGGCCTAAATGGGTTAAAGATTTCACAGCATTGGTGGTTGTTTCGATTCCACTACACTACATTACTTCACCATATACTACTATGAGGAAATACACCCATAAAATGTATCGGCGTGTATACTGTAGGTTCCCTAATGCAATTCCAATGGCAAGCTTTGTTGTTTTCACCATAGACGTACTGTATGTAAAGGCTAGATGGCTCAAGGCGGAGTCTCTGACGTATGTTCACCGGGTGGCCATCTTGCCACCGGGTTGATAACGTTTATTACAAACGTTATCAACGTAGCTACGGTATGATTCAGGATGCTTATCTGCTTAATATTTTCTTATATGAACGTCATATAAAAGCATATAAGTATGCGGACGTCTCTGGCGTTTATAACAAACCAAACCGTTTGAAAATGGAGTCAGTTATGGTTATTTAAAAACGACATGCCCCATAGACACAATGTTATGCTGTCCATCTAGCACAGTAGTCAGTGTTCCTTGAGGGGGTGCCAGGTGGTCCTCCAGCTAAATGATGCAGAGTTGGTAACCAAATAGACCCTTATAGATCTTTAACCCTTATAGATCTTTAACTCTTGATTGAGAGAGTAAAATGAAACCAAATGAACCCTCTCGGGTCCATTTGATTTAATTTTACTCTCTCAAGAGAGTTTACATATTTAGAGCATGTAGAAGAATTGTTATTTTGATCCGTGTTTGCCTGTTATCTCTCCTAATGGCACCAATATAAATGGCATTGTGGACAAAATGTTATCTAACGACGACAAAATATTCGTACGTGTTGGGTATGCGATTCTAAATGTCATCAAATGATGGTCCGTGGCTCAAATGCTGAATAAATAATTCGCCTTGATATGAAAAGGGTTGAAAACCACTGATCTAGAATATATATAACCCATTTTGGGCGGGAAGTCCGGGAACCCCTTTTGGTGTTTTAAACATTATGTTATAATTTAGCTATTGAAAAATAGCAGATCTACAAGCTCATAGCGCGCCACCGAGTGGCGCGCTATGAACTTGTAGGTCTGCTATTTTTGAAAAATCGTTAAAATGTGCCTCAAATCTTTCCGAAAAATTCCGAATTTTTTTTTTTTTAATTTCGACGTCAGGCCTGAATGGGATAATATTATAGTGGTACAGTATGTGACACAGTAGTGTCCATATAATGTAAGTGCCATTCAAGTCCCTGAGTGAAACATCCAGTGTGCATGTTAGATGTGCACATGGAGCATGATGTGCAATAATGTGCACATATGCATCAGGCACGCTGGGAACGGAGGCAGAATGAACGACAATGTCTGCCCAAATATAGCCCATATCCTAACATCCTGTGCACATATCGTTGCTGTCGGGACAGAAACCTCTTATCTCCATATTCTAACCTTTTTGTGTGTTTTTTTTTTTTTGTAAATCAACGCCCTGCTTGATCATACTGCTGTAGCATCACATACAAGCATCAAAAGTGGCAGATCTGCTTTCTGGGGTTGGGGTGTTTTTGCTGTTTTTTGTCTTCTTTTTTGAGTTTGTCTTGTCTTGTTTAAAAAAAGAAAAGAAAATCATGATTCTGTAATTCATTGTTTTAAATGATGATGTCTGCATTATCATTAAATAAATCTTTAAAAAAAGATCTACTACTTTTCCTATTTTTGAATTTGAATCATGAAAAGTATAACGGCTTTGGACATATGGGTTTTCCACCCGACAGAGACGATAATGCAATATGCAGGTTGATGCACACAAAGCCCTGAATGGACACAACCTAATGTTGACCCAGTTAGCCAGATGTTGGTGTCAAACGTAGCCTTTCATTACCGCTGTAACCACCTCACATTATATGGAGTTAAATCGCAGGCCCATCCATTTTTTGTTCTTTGTTTACTTAACCCATTTCGGCCTGACGTAGAAATAAAAAAAACGTTCGCTCTGAAAGAATATATACCTATTCAAAGATTTGTGCCGTATTTTTACGATTTTTCAAAAATAGCAGATCTACAAGTTCATAGCGCGCCACTCGGTGGCGCGCTATGAGCTTGTAGATCTGCTATTTTTCAATAGCTAAAGTATAACAGAATGCTTGAAACACCAAAAGGGGTTCCCGCCCAAAATGGGTTAAACAAACCCTGTGAGACGGAGACATTAAAATATTACAATATTTTTATAACAAAACGGTCAGAAAAACACGCACGCCCGCCCGTGCACGCAAATTCCTTTATCACATCACTGCATATTCCCAGTGTGATCCAATTTCAATGTCTCTAAACACATTCCATGCTCTACTAGCACAGCACATAAAAGCTGTTTTTCCACAGTGTTTTACTCAACAGTAACCAACCAATGTGTGTCATGTGCAGTAGGCAGCATTTTCATGTGTAAGTCTTGCAGTACTAGATTTGACCACCGGGACACAGCAGCTTCAATAATGGTATGTGTCCAGGATGTACCCAGTGTGAAGAAGGAATGGGCTAGCATTACATTACTGGATCGCTAACTTTCACCATTTAACAGTCCACTGGCGCTGACAGCTGGCACCATGACCACCCGACCAACAAAAAATACAAAATAGATGGTTTTGGCTCAACATTTTGTTCACCTAGAATTGGTTTGTGTAGAATTGGTGTGGGTATGTGTGGGTCGGTCTGTGCACGCATCAGAGGGATTCGATTTGGTTGAGAGGTGCTGTGATGGAGCCAAGGTGTAGGTAATTTGAAGAAATTGTGTCTGTCTGTCTGCGTGCGTGCGTGCGTGCGTGCGTGCGTGCGTGCGTGCGTGCGTGCGTGCGTGCGTGCGTGCGTGCGTGCGTGCGTGCGTGCGTGTACAGTATGTGTGTCTATGGATTATGGAAGTGTCTGCATCCTTCCTGCATTAGAAGGTATCTATTTGGTTGAGAGGTGCTGCGATGGAGTCAAGGTCTTATTGTAATGTGAAACAGTCTATGGAGGATTCGTACGTCCTCACATCTATACTTGTGTTCCCTGAGCTCTTACAGCTCAGTGGCTGTACTTGCATCTGTTGCCATGGCAACATGAGTTGATTGGGCAATTATACAGGAAGTATACTAAGGTCTTCTGCTACAGAGATGAGAGAGACACATACACACTGTAGGTCGCAGCGGCGACACGTTGTGAGCTTGTAGATCGGCTGTTTTTGTACACCACCATTGTATAGTACAGGGTTAAGTGGTTGAGCAGACTAATCAATTTAGTACATCTTAGAATTGTGTGCAGAAGCAGTCCCCCCAGAAAAATGTGATCATAATTACTTGCGCAAGTAGAGCGTGCAAGTACTGAATTCGGGCTGGGTATGTATGTATGTATGTATGTATGTTTGACAGAGAGCTCTATAGAGACTCAGAGCAGCAGCCGTACCTTGACAGAGAGCTCTATAGAGACTCAGAGCAGCAGTCGTACCCAGACAGCAGCAGAGGGCTTTAGGACTCAGAGCAGCAGTCATACCCAGACAGACAGCAGCAGCGGGCTTTAGGACTCAGAGCAGCAGTCGTACCCAGACAGCACAGAGGGCTTTAGGACTCAGAGCAGCAGTCGTACCCAGACAGCACAGAGGGCTTTAGGACTCAGAGCAGCAGTCGTACCCAGACAGCAGCAGAGGGCTTTAGGACTCAGAGCAGCAGTCGTACCAGCAGTGGTGAGCGCGCTCTGCTTGCAGCAGTCGTACCCAGACAGACAGCAGAGAGCTCCAGGACGTAAGTTGGCAGCCCTCGACAGAGTGCATTTCTAGTTCAATGCATAATCTAGTTCTAGTTCAATGCATAATCAGCAAAATGTCGCAGATTATGCAGCGGTTTCATGTTTCATAAACCCCACATTTTTCCACAAAGTTTATAAAGTCCTCGCCTCACCCGTTCATTCATACTCACACTTTTACTATACTATGTTGTTTGTGTGTGTGGGTGCGTGTGTATACAGGCTAAAAGTGGCCAATAAGAGGCAGGCGGGGCGATTCTAAGGTCTTGGCGTCGTCTATTGTATATACGCCAGTGCACACATAACCCACCACCCCAGCTGTAGCTTTGCGAGCTTGGCTTACCAAGGCGGAAATACGTAGCATGTGGTAGGGATTGGTTATTAGGTGGAGGCTTTGTCTTTTTCTCCTGGCATACTGGCAGTGCGGGGAGGAAGGGGAAGGGGCGTTTAGGAATTGAAAGCATACAGATCACCGTTCTTTTGTTTGCTGTGTGGTGGACTCTGAGACGTGTGTGCGTGCGTGCGTGTGCGTGCGTGCGTGTGTGCGTGCGCAGATCAGTATTTTAGAAGTTTTTTAACATTTTGTAAGTTTTCACTTGTATGCCCGAAATGGGGTCACCAGGTTGAGAGTGGTGGTTAATGGAGGAAGGAAGGAAGGGGCCGAGGAAGTAAGGGAGGGCTGTCGAGGAACTCGGATGCCCCGGCCACGCCGATATTTACGGCCGTGTTCGCCGAGGGGGAAAAATAATACATAATTGCAATGTTATTTCTCATGCTCGCTCTCCCCCGCTTCGCTGATGATGAAAGGGAGTTACTCATGCGTTACAATTTGGACAGCGAGCAGGCTTTTCATACGGCCACTATATATATATATATATATATATATATATATATATAGACTTGTATCTGTGTCTATGGATGAGAGCCAGGAGGAGCACCGCACCCAGGGGCATTATGGGAGTATAGGAGAACGTCCGACATGCACTTAGACTCACTCACAAAGAGGAGAAAAGAACACACGCTCACATAGAGGCAACACACGTACATGGAGACACGCACGCACGCACGCACGCACGCACGCACGCACTTCTAAATGTCCAATCCTAACCCCAACTTCAATCTTTTCCTAATTGTAAGCGTTAACACCAGGAGCATTTTGTTTTATAATTGTGAGCAGTGGTGAACATTCTACACCCATACAGTATAGTAGTGTATAGTATAAGTATAGTAATGCACGCACACTCACACACACACACACACACACACACGCATTATGCTCTCTCTTTGGTGGGGTCCGGCTGTGTATTCGTGCACATCTTTTATTCAGGGTGTTTTCTAGAAGTCTATTTCTAGCTGTGCGTCACTCTGTATTCATGAGCAGCTCTCTAGCTGTAAGATTTGGGAGAATGCTTTCAGTAAACCACACACACACAGTCACACACACACACACACACACACACACACACACACACACACACACACACACACACACACACACACACACACACACACACACTGTGTGTTGTTGTTGTTCTTATTCGTAATTGATTATTGTTGTTATATTGTTTGAATGAACCAAAACCAACATAGAGCGGCTGTCTGGGGACCAGAAGGTCGGCGGTTTGAGCCCTGTTCCTCCAGGCTAAAGTGTCCCTGAGCAACACGGCGAGCCGACCCTGTTGCTCTGTTGCACTAGTTCAATAACAATCTCCACTGGTCACACTGGTTGTGAGCTTATAGGTCGGCTATTTTCAGTTTTCTTTATTCACCCATTGTACAACTCAACCGATCACATGCCGCCACCTGGTGGCTAAACTCAGACCTGTTGCCAGACAACTCCAATAGAAGGGCCCTCTTCTTTGTGGCTTTCGCCTTTATTTTATAGTTTTTTTTAATGGAGGGACAGACAGTAGGCTGACAGGAAATGGGGAGAGAGATGGGGGAGTGACATGCAGTAAAGGCCGTCGGGATCGGGAGTCGAACCCGCGGCACACTGCCAGACTGGATTACCAGCCAAGGTGCCTGGACCGCTGAGCCACGGCCCAGGCCCGAAGGGCCCTCTTTAACACATGCTCTTTGAGCATAGTTGAACCGGAAGTAATTGTGTGCTGCACGGAGCTTCAGTCCAAAGCGTGTATTGGTTTTTTACTCGCAAGGTCGGATTCAAGTTTTATTAAGCTGTAAACGTAGTCCTTTATCTCAATCTGAGCCCCTAGAGATGCTTTAGATTGCGTGCCATGCCTGCATGTGTGAGAGGAGATTTTGCGGATCCAGGAAGATGTTTGCGTCCTCCTGGTCTGGAGGAGTGAGCGGCGGTGGACGGGATAATTCAGAGTCTCGTCCATGGTTAAAATGCTGCACGCAGCCTATTCATTGAGACATTTTTGGGGCGAACGTGCATTTCTTTCAAAAAAAGGGTATAATCTGGAACACGTGCCACAATCCCCCCCCCTCCCACACACACACACTCTGCTGAGGGTGCGTGTGTTTCTCAATTTAGCATTTTGTGAGCGCGCGTGCGGATACGGAACTGTTTTTTGTACAGTTCCGTACCCTAGTACAGTATTTTGCCTGGAGGGATGTTTTCTGCGTCTGTGCACATATGCTTACAAAAAAAAATGTTTTTCTCATCTGGCTTTTAGTGTGCAATGGTAGAATTGCTGGAAGGGTGCTTGATTCACCTGGATGGCTCTGACTCTTTTGCCGAAAAATTGCCGATCTACAAGCTCACAAACGACGCAATCCAGCGCAGATCTGCTGTTTTGGGTGCGCGTCGCGGTGCACAACTAAGTATAAATGAGCCTTTAGTGACTCTGTGGAACACATGCCCAGCCTTAGGACACAAAGGGAGATAAATTAGTACAGCTATTGAAAGAAGTAAAAATCAGAACCTCAATGGCTCTAATGAAGTTATTTCCCAACACTCTATTCATTTCCAGCCATTACCTGAATCAGATATCGAATGACAAATGTGCCATTCAGTATCTCTCTCTCCAATGCAGACGTTTAAAGTCTCCCCATTAGAGAGTACACTGCTTTCTTTTTTCTTTTCGAGCACTGCTTGTTTTAAATCGATCGCCATTACAAGGCAAGTAACTCAGTGGTGGAAGAAGTTCTCTGTCCCATTTCACATTTCAAAGGTTTTCAAAAGGTTGACAAAATGTGTCGAATGTCGATCTTTAAAAAATGGTACATCTACAAGGTAATGTGTCGATCGGCTTACGGCGCGCTCAGTCTAACGCCACGCGTCCGTTGTGTTGATGTTTCTCCGTGAATATCGTGTGTCCGAGTGAGACCCACACACACAAAGCGTACATTTTGAACGAACGGAGACCGCAATGTGTCTGTTGGCCACTGACCGTGTTGTTTCCGTGTTGTTTTTCTCGGAGAGAGAGAGAGAGAGAGAGAGAGAGCAGTAGGGAATTAATTAATAGCTTTGATATAATTCACCCGTTCAACTCTTATTTTGAAGATCCAAAATCACTTCCTGTTTACCGTCCGGGCTGCTAAAACATGATGGAGGGGGATGACATCGTTGGCTCTGGGCCGGGGAATAAACCTTGTTTTGACCAGAAATGCCATCTGGGACAAGGAATAGGAGATACAGGTGATTGAAAGAAACAGTGGGTGTGCATGCGGGTGTTATTGACAACACCAGCTAGCAACCCAAAGCTAACATGAGTAGCATTACGACTTGATCAATCAAAAGCACCATAAAATACCAATTGCCGCACATCTACGGCATTGGCATTAAGCGTAACATTTATGAATTGTTAATTGTGTTTCTTAATGATTAAGTGTGTCTGGTTTGCCTGGTGGGTGTTGATGGGTGGTAATATTGTGATGTCACTATATAATTTGACTGGGCCTTTTGACCACATATATTTCAATATTATAAACACACCTGGGGGTCTATTAGAGTAATATTAACTCCATAGACACATGCAAAACAAAGTACAAAAATCATGGCATTCCATCTTAAACACGTAAACCCCACAAAGTACAGTACTCGTGTAATTGTACTTTAGTTACTCTCCACCGCTGGTTTTTCTACTCCCTAATATATGAAGACATGCAGTGTTTTAGGAGACGGCAAGTCAAAACAAAGGAGGCCGCCTGTCTGTCTCGTGGCGTCTCGAGGTTTAATAGAAAGAAGAACACCTTGCAAGGTCGTTATAGGGCAGACATTGTCTGGCTGTGTGTGTGTGTGGGTGTGGGGGTGTGGGGGTCTGTGTGTGTGTGTGTGTGTGTGTGTGTGGGGGTGTGTGTGTGTGTGTGTGTGTGTGTGTGTGTGTGTGTGTGTGTGTGTGTGTGTGTGTGTCACGACACTGAAGCGCACTTGTTAAGACCAGCATCCGTATGCGAGTAGGAAATGATGCCGTTGCCATGACCACCGGGAGTGTGCGAGCTTCATCAGGTATAGTGGCTTTCTTTTTGTCGCTATGCTGAAAATAACACCAGGGCAGACACACACACACACACACACACACACACACACACACACACACACACACACACACACACACACACACACACACGTATGAATGCACATACAGTGATACTGTATGTACAGTGTAAAGTCCTATTTAAAATGTGGCAAAAATAGCCGATGTACAAGCTGCGAATTGCGTCGCGAATTGCGACGCGGCGAGTTTTGAGTGTGTCGATTTTCACTACTCCTGAAGAAAATTTGGAAAATATGTCACGCCAGGTTGAAAGTGTGTAACTCCCTTTTCTGTTTCATGGTGTGTGGTTCACTGACAGCTACTGCAGACGCTTTCCGTTCGGAACACATTACATTTGTGACAGTTGGTGACATGATTTGTTTTCTTTTTTTAGCCATTTGGTGTTTGGTTTGGGCTGGCTAGCTGAGAGGTCCTTAGTCCATTACTACTACAGATTTTGTCCAACAATCATGCACATTGGTATTTGGTACCCAGTATCTCTAGTCATATGATTGGATCTGTGCGATTTTCCATATTCCTGATTGGCTTCCAAAGGTTGCATCCTTTTTTTTTTGAACAAAATGCAGCCTGCAATTTCTGTGAGATTTTGCACACACATTCCCACTAGGCCGAGGAAGACATGTCACCCTTTTCACATTGGCCTGTTATGAACAAACACTCGCATTGATTACTATCAGAATATAGTGATTTAACCTTTTAACAAAAACCTTTTTGTTTCAACCAAACAATCACTCTGCAGGCATTAGCCTCAATTTAAACTTTCTCCTGCATCACCTTCTCTGTTTTTGCTTCATTTGCTTTTGTCGTTCCACTCCTTTTGGCAATGCTACCAAGTGCCACAAATTAATAATACACCTCATATTCATTACACAAATACAGTGGGAGACGTGTGGCTGCCAGAGGCTTGTTTAACAAATGGATCTTTGGCTGTGCTTAATCCATTTTGACCTGACCTCGAAATTTAAAAATATTCTTCTAAATCCTCCAGTTTTCTGAAATAAATATTTTGACGATTTTTCAAAAATAGCAGACCTACAAGCTCGTAGCGCGCCACTCGGTGGCGCGCTACGAGCTTGTAGATCTGCTATTTTTCAATAGCTAAACTATAACATAATGTTTAAAACACCAAAAGGGGTTCCCGTCCAGAATGCGTTAAAGGAGCCACTGGCGCATTTAGCTGAGGTGTAATCACAGGCATCAATACTGGCACTGAGACTAATGGCCAGCGGACATCGACAACAAATGTAGTCGTAGCTCTAATTGGGCGGCTATACGCTATCGAAGGCTGTCTGCCACACACACGCCCAATGCATAAGTGGAACACGGGAGGTTGTCGGAATACAGATTCCAGACAGAAGTGTCCTTGAGCAATGCACTTAATCCTCGACTGCTCTCTGTTTGAGCTGCCAAGCGGCGGAAGACCATGGTTGAACTGGGCAGGTATGAGAGGAATCAGTTATTGATTTAAAAATAATAATTCAATAATAAATAAATAAATAAATAGGAAAACGAGAAAAGGGCTAGAGTTTAAAAATGCTGTAGATCATTTACTTGCTCATTCAGGGTGGTGAGAAAAGCGTGCTAGCAAGGTGCATGACAGAGAGAAATAATAAATACGTAACTCACTAATGCTCAATGAGGTGACCTGGGCCATTAATAAAAGCATAATGGAGTCCATCCATCCATCCATCTTCAACTGCTTATCCATAGTCTCCCGGGGGAGACACTCGAGAGGCATCCTAACCAGATGCCCAAACCACCTAAGCTGGCTCCTTTTAAGGCGAAGAAGCAGCAGCTCTACAAAGAACCAGAGATGCCAGGAGTATTCAGTGCAATTATTACACCTGTACCATGGCAGTATTTAAATTGTCCAGGAATATTTCATTTGAGGTGACTACAATTTATGTACATTTTAACCACTTGAATCATAGTTTATTCTGAGTCGTAGTGCAGGAAGCGATATGACTTAAAAAATAACAATTATTTCAAACTTTTGCCCCTGATTATAAAAACTACAATACATGTAAAAATAGCAGATCTACGCAAGCTCACAACGTGTTGCGATGTTGTGTTTTGTGAGCTTGTAGATCGGCTAATACTGTGTACCCAAAAATGATCCCGTGCTAATCGATTATTCTATTAACCTAGTGAAAACCTTGCATCTCCGTTCCTTTTGTATGTTTTTTTTTTATGAAATAGTGAAAAAACTGAAAATAGCAGTTCTACAACGCGTGACATGTTGTAGTAGCTTGTAGATCTGCTATTTTCATGACCTTTGTGCAACACTTCTATGATGAAATAGGACATTAAATAAGAAGAAATATATTTAAAAAAATGACGTCTGGAGATTTCAAGGTTTCTGCTCGACAACAACGATATAATGATATGCCCAAAATAGTGATGCCAGATTGACAAACACAGGCAGCCAAATTAGTTCTTTTTTCCTTTTTTTGCCAGTGGCTTTGGTACAAAGAAAACAATAGTGTCTGAATTGGTCTTTGTTCTTGTGTACGAAACTTTTTTAACAACTCATGTCTGGACACATCTAAATCCCACCAGATCCCTAACACAACTTTTCCACTTCCTCAGACCGAATTAAACTGGACTTTTTTTGTACTCCCAATCCATTCGCAGTTGAGACATGTGGACATTGAGTGATGACGTGTGTGTGCGTGTGTGTGTGTGTGTGTGTGTGTGTGTGTGTGTGTGTGTGTGTGTGTGTGTGTGTGTGTGTGTGTGTGTGTGTGTGTGTGTGTGTGTGTGTGTGTGTGTGTGTGTGTGTGTGTGTGTGTGTGTGTGTGTGTGTGTGTGTGTGTGTGTGTGTGTGTGTGTGTGTGTGTGTGTGTGTGTGTGTGTGTGTGTGTGCGTGCGTGCGTGCGCGTGCGCGCGTGCGTGCGTGCGTGCGTGCGTGCGTGCGTGCGTGCGTGCGTGCGTGCGTGCTTGCTTGCATTACTATATTTTTGTGGACCAAACGTCCCCACAAGTGTAGTGTGAGAATTTGAGAAACGGACAAAAAACTGTCTGTTCTAAAAGGTTTTTATACGTCGTCATGGGGAGATGTCATGCAGCGAAAAAAATATCCGACCTACAAGCTTTCTTTTGAGCATGTAGATCTGCTATTTTCCAGCTATAGCTTGGCTTTTTTCAGCTACTGTAATCTTCAATGCCTTCCTAAAAGTTTGATGTCATCACAAGTATAGTAATATGTGCGTGCGTGCGTGCGTGCGTGCGTGCGTGCGTGCGTGCGTGCGTGCGTGCGTGCACATCATCCTCCCGGTCCATAGTCCCAAACCAGATTGGTCCTTCCTGCTTATTGCCTGGCTCCTCATGGCCGCAGGGCGTGTGAGAGTGAGTGTGTTTGGTGGTCTCCGCAGGGGACCGAGACGCTGCAAGATTACATGGCCAGAGTTCTACTCCTGTGCCCACTCCGCCTCAAATCTAATAAACACATGTCTTTATTGATCTGCTCCGCACCTCCCTCCGTGAGGCTCTCTTCTCTCGTCTTTTTCTTTTTCTTTTTTCTATTCTCGCCTCCATTTCGTCTGTCCGTCCGCCCGCCCGCCTGTCCCTCTTCTTTCCCTCTGGCTCGCTGGTCTCTCGGTCACTTGTGTAACCGTTGTGGTTTCCTATAACTTTCTAACCGGAGCAGCGCGTGTTGAGATGAAGGGAAAACACGGTGCGGATACATGATTATGTGAAGGTGTGAGCAATAAGCTATAGGCTATCACACACGCCATCTTGGAAAGAACTTGGGCCACTTCCCTACTTCCATCACAGGTGTTACCGATGATACTTATTAACACCCCCATCGCCCAGGATGTAATTTGTCCTTTCTATAGTAACGCCCGACGCCCAAGACGAAGTTTGATCCAAAAGACGAAGTTTATTGATATGTAAACGGATCGCATCGCTCCACAGCCTGGGAGCGCCTGTTGTGCAATCCTCAATGTTGCGCAACAGTGAGACGCCATCGAAAATGGTCCTCCCCTGTTTAGCCGACGAAGAACGAAAATCTTAAAACGTTAATAACTCGCGATCAAAATCATCCCGTCTAATTATAAAAAAACATCCTGTGTTAGACGGCCCTCCGCTGTCCAGTCGCTAGTCTCGATAGATTTATTCTTACCTCCCGTTGTTGTCGATCGCCTTTAGAGTGGTGTGGCTATTGTTAGCTGCTACACACACATTCACAACAACATCCGGTCCGTCGGTAAAAGTGGTCCGTGTTTTGTGATGGGATTATTAATACTCATAAACAGAGATCTTAAGAAATAATCGAGGTAGAGAGTGGACTGAAACAATGTACACGTTTATTACAAGGAGTGGTCTGTACCAGCCCAGGGAGGTGCACGGATGCAAGCCTCCAGAACTGTTCAAATGAGTCTCTCTTATACAAAATGAAGAAGCACAAATACATTGGAGGTGTGGTCAGTGGACAAGACTAAACATGGGTCTTGGGTAAGAATAGGTCATCTTGACAGACAATCAACAGGTGGAAGCCTTGCTCCAGGCAGTGTAGTATTTTCTGCCACTACATTCCACCATTTCAAATATGTAAATTAAATGTCTCATATTAATTTATACCAAGGAACATGAGATACTATACTGTCTGCAAATTTACTACAAAAAGATGACTTATATATGGACTATCTTCTAGAGTAAGAAAGGTTTACATTTAAGTGTATTCAATGTCCACCCACATGATAATTTTCTTTTTATTACACACAACTTCTGATGGCTGGTAGGGGCGAAAACCCTTTTCCTTCTTATTGGGAAATTCCAACCTACGACCCTCGATTTGTCTTGAGCGATCACTCATAAGCCAGCATCAGGTGTAGTCTTTTTTCGTGGTTTTCTCCTCCACGCAAATGTTCTCCTCTCCTTATGTTTCTGTCACAAGTTGTGGCATGGCATTTTAGTCTTTTTTCCCCATGGTGGGCCCAGTATTTCGTCTTTATCCGGCTCCCATCGCTGTCACTGGGGGGTGACTGTGGGGATGGAATGCGTGTGGGCCTTGTAGGGACGTCTGGAGTCTCTGGACGGACATGATGATGTGGCTTGGCTCTCATTGGTGTCACTGGCCCATGTGACATATTTATATGTCTGTCAGGTTTTCTTAGAGGGAGAACAACTTGCAGGTAATTTTGTTCACTTGAATTATTTCCACCGTGGTTAAAAAGGTGGTTATACAAAATTCATTTCAATATTATTATTATTATTATTATTATTTTACATTAATTGTCTTCAGCTTCAGCTTGTTATGTAGACAGCTCTAGAATTGCACTTTATGTAGTCATAGCACTTTATAGTACACATGTATAATATATTATATAGTATAGTATGTATAGTTTACATAGATACTCCAATGTTACGTTCTTAGTTTACGCATGATTCATGATAACTACTTTTTATACATGTGATGTATGCCATGCTTTTTGTTATTGCTTAATGTAAGTCGCTCTGGATTAAGAGCGTCTGCTAAATGCCTAAATTGTAATTCATATAACACTAGACTGACGTCACTGTATGTGTGTATATTTACCCATCATACAAACCCAAATCCTTTCAGTGCTTTCTCTGGTTGTCTTCATTTGTTTGTTTGTTTTTTCCTTGTTCAAACACATCTCCTGATATGTTTCTCTTAATTTATTGGATTTCAGAGCTGGAAAAAAAACAAAACAACACACTACCCCTATTCTAAAACATTTGTTCTATACTTTTCCCCAGATGATAATACATAATTAGGAATTTATTAAGATCTATCTTGATCACAGTTGATCACAATCTTTCACAGTCTGATTTATGGTTAACTCCCTCTCTTATGGTTATTAGCTACATTGACAGGTTACACATTATTGCATCTTTACACTGTATTTCATCACTACTAGTATCCTCCTGTCAATATCAATATTTCAATAATGTATGAGATCGTGTGGGAGTTCTTACCTTGTCGATGCAATGTCTATAGATACTCATTTTTCCCTTTGTCCTTCCTCCTGTAATTGCATTGTATCACAACACTCTTCCTAGACGAGTTATTCTAAGTTTTTAGTGAGTTAGTCAATATCGCCATATTAACCATGCCATGCACGCTGGGAAAGGAAGATATTCATTAAATTGTCAACACATTTAGACCATCTCATTGATTCACCATCCAGTCCTGGAAAGTAGGAAAGAACAATTTTCATTAGAATGACTTCACCTAAAACTATTGTACACAGTGATACCTTAAAACATTTTACTTACTTATAGGCCTACTCGATAAACATCACATTCCACACATACCCGGGCCATTCATTCTCCACACTTGCCACTGCGTAGGTCTTCATTCTACTTCGCTCCATATCACACCAAATCTGTGTAGTGGCCTAACCCATAGGTCGCCACTTGACCCCCGGCTGGGCCCCACCTGTCTGCGCTTTTAACAAGTCATTGAAAGCGGGGTTGTCTAGTGGCACACCACAGTGCTTCTGAAAGCAGTTCTCCAGTCTATTCCTGTAGGTGTCACAGGTTTCATCAGGCCATTGCTTAGTGCTGTGAATTTTTTGCCAATCAGTGGGTACTGGAAATGCTGCTTTGATGCTGTCAAAAAGACCACCGTGATTCAGCAGCTGTCCAGTGACAATGTGATTTTGTGCTCCATTCACATCAAAATGTTCCCTGAGATGTAGCCATTTTAATCCAAAGACTTTGCGAAATACAGATTCGAGCATTCTTGCCGATGGCTCATACATCTCAATCAAGTCTAACACAGCTGCACACCAGCGCTCCATGTTGACTTTGTGGTCTGGAAGGTCCTTCATGATGTCTTTCAGTTCATCAGGTGTCCAGCGTCGCTGCACATGTACTGTTGAAGAATATGTGTCTATTTCTGAGTGCTGTGCCCCAGTCCCCCGATGAGGATGAGGTTCTGGATATGGAATGAATGGAAATAGCTTCCTTGGACAAAGTCTCTGTGACAACTGCTCCCCCCTGTCCTTGATTGTTTTTGAGGGGTTCAGTCGGTCGGTATCGGGATGTCAGCGGGCCAGGACAATATGTCTGAATAGAAGAAAAGCCTTTTAACTTTTATAGCAATACTGGATTCCTTCTAAATCAGGCATGGGGCAGTGCGGCATAACGTGGTCTTTCTAAATCTGATATTTTGGGCAGCAGCTGGTATTTTATGCTATGTTGGAGCCTATGTGTTCATCACATATGATGACTATGACCACTTCTTTGAGGATGTGTATACCTTTATCCCTGCTGTGACCATCATTGCTGTCGGAGCCCTCTTGTTCATTATTGGACTCATTTGATGCTGTGCTACAGTACGAGAGAGCTACTGTGGACTTGCAAATCATCCTTCTGCTGGTGTTCATGACGGAATTGTGGTGGTTCTTGGATATATTTACAGAGCAAAGGTTGAAGATGAGGTTAACGGTTCCATCCGGAACGTGTATGACGAGTACAGTGGCACCAACAGTGATGCCCCGAGCCGTGCCATCGACTATGTGCAGAGACAGCTTCAGTGCTGCGGAATCCACAATTACTCGGATTGGATGAACACTCGCTGGTTTAATGAAACTAAAAACAACAGCGTCCCCATAAGCTGCTGCAAAAGTAATACAGAAGCCTGCACTGGATCTCTTGCTCATACTGAAGACCTCTACCCGGAGGGATGTGAAGTTCTAGTTGTGAAGAAACTAAAAAAAAATCATGATGTATGTCATCTGGGCTGCACTAACATTTGCTGCAATTCAGATGCTGGGGATGCTGTGTGCATGTGTGGTACTCTGCAGGTGGAGCCGAGACCCCGCCTACGAACTACTCATCACTGGGGGAACCTACGCATAAAGTTTCCTTCTAACAATAATACGTTCACAGACGTGCACTAAGAGTGACTTAAAACCGGTTTTGACCGAGAACATGAAAACAACTATTTTACATACACTAACATCTTACCTTTTTTTTCCTTTTACCTTTTGTTTTTCAAAAAGCTCTTGGCCAAATTATTTGAATGGTCAATGGGGAATGAGATTTTACATGTAATCTGCTGCTGTGACTACCTACGTTTTACCCTTTGTTTGAGGTAAGTTAGAATGTGGTCGCTGGACCTTATACTGTATAGAATATGTGGACTGGGTACTTTCCTCATATGTCAGTTTGCACTATGTGTGTGTGTATGGTTTTGCAGTATTTTATAAATATTTAAATATAGTGTAGTACTTGAGTGAAAAAACTTCCCCATGTGTAGTCTAAATAGGCGACATGAGGCCAGGTCCTTTGAAATAACATTAATTTACTCATCAGATCTTTCAGACAAATGTGGGCCCGCAATTCTACTCGGTACATCTACAATTTGACATGCAATCTAAAATGCCGTAGAGGTTTTGTTTGTTTATTGTTTCAGCAGCCTACTGAATGTAGTTTTAGAGGTTTGACAATATGTCGCCATAGACTCAAGAATAAATTATGTTCCAATGCTTAAAATGAATTTGAATTAAATTATGTTCAACTTAAACTATACTTCATAACCTATACACTTCTTAAACTATACATGTCCCCCCTCTGAGCACTTCTGTCGGATATAGATAGAATTTATCCATAGAATTGCTCATAATTGCTAGAACCATCGCTTTACTTTAAACATTTTTAATATTACCTAAGCTATTTAACAGCATCAACATCCTATTAACACTAAGCTATTTTACCCTATTCGTCACTTCCTCCTGCCAGTCTATCTATAATTGAAACAACGTGCTAGGTATGTTTTGTGCACGCAGATCTGCTATTTTTAAAATCCTTTTCTATCTTTCGGTACATTTTTTTTCCCTAACTTCAAATAAAATGATCTCACATCTATAAAGAAATAAACTAAGGATAAACACATCTAGGAATACATTTTGAAAAACACACACTAACAATAAACTTTCTCCGGTAAGTAGAAAAGCCGACTTGGTTAAATGGTTTTTAACTGTTAAATCTTGTTCATTGAAAATAGCTGATCCACGGGTTCACTCAACTGATTTCTTAAAATAAAATGCTAGTATTTACATGACTCGTAACTTAAAATAGTATTTAGTATGTACATGACTCTGCTTAAAATAGTATTTAGTATGTACATGACTCTGCTGTATATGGTTTACACTATTATTGATATATTTATTGATATATAAATAAACACCATGATCAACTAGACATTCAAATTGAACCTCATAGCTTATCATACAAATGTGTATGCGTCTTAATTAATTGACCAGTATGCTTGCTGCTTGATTGTTTTATGGAAAGTCCAGATAATAAAAATCCTTCCTTCTAAAGTCCTCCTCCGTCACCTTATTGCATGGACAAGTCCCTGTCTGAAACAAGGATGCCGGCTGGAAGCGACAACTGTTTACTGAACTGTGGAGTATGCTGCACTTTGTAAAAATGGCAAAATATAACTCCTAACGTTGTTGAAGTGGGACACATATATCCCCCTGACTTATTTACAAAATCATTCCTGCATCCCAGGACTCATTTACTTTTAAAAATTACTCTTCTAAGAAATTAAAAAATGACTGGACACATCTAGAATCAATTAAACACATCTATAGTTAAATTAGAAATTCAGGAAGAAATTTTAGGAAGATAGTAGAGCATTGAGAATCTATTTACATCACTGCTTGGAATCAAAAAGTGAAATGCCTGACCCCGTTCTCTAGCTGATTAAAGCAGATAGGAGTACAGGCCTATTAGTTAAATGTTGACAACAAAAATGAGTCAACAGGGCATTTGCCATGAGTGTGAATTATCCAACTATTAGGGGACCTTCTCTTGCCCCCCCCCCCCCCCAAACACTGATGCCTGTCAATCACACTGCTACTCTGAAGTGAGGGGTGCAAATGGACACCTGGTTGGCGTAAGTGACATGTCATGCTGTGAAACTCTCCTTAAATTAGAAAAACTAAACTGAACGGAAACTGAACAATATGAGCCCCCACTGTTATTTTAACAGCTGTGATCGGGCTATTTCTGCGGACAAGTTTACATTTTGCGTGTCCCACACATTACTTATGTCACTGAAAATATCTTGCCTTAGGCGTTGGGGGGGCTGGTGAACTAGTCAAGCCCAATGATTTAGGTACCCCTTGATATGTGAGTCTTACTTACAATATGAGATACTCAGTAGTATACGGTATCTATCTGCCTGTGTTATATATATTTTTCAGTGCTCCTGGGCACGCATGGGAGGGAGACATGACGTCATGCCCTCCACCGTTGGTGACAACAACTTATTTCTTACTTTACTTGTTCATTAATATTACGTTTGAATCAAGACCAATTTACTACAAGATTTGTGAGTCCTAAAACTCCCTTAATTCAGTTGTCTGATAGACTATTGACTATAGGAAAGTTGTATGATCATATTGACAAGCCAAAAAAGTCTCTCATCAAGCTTGACGATTCCCCCCGCTTAAAGGACAGTGTCTTGTTACCCCCATCGTAAAACTGCTTAATTTAGGCATGTAGCAGGGGTCGCTGCTCTACACGTAAAATGTCTTGAGACACTGTAGCAAAGTTGAATCAGATTGACCCCAAAAAGCAGTACTCTCTACTCACCCACTCACTATGACATCACCAATGGCCCACCACCGCAATCGCACGTACCTCGCCACAGAGTGGACGCACAGTGTTCCATCACATGAAAGGAAAAAGACAGTCATTAGTTCATCCCTGGAATGTTCCCTTTCCTCACATATAGTCCTCCACTGTTCATGCCTCTGTCCAAGTGCCTGCATGTCCATGTTCCCAAAATGTAATTCGGGAAATAGTCAATTCCCGCCTGTGTTGGGCCCCAAACCAACACACGCATACTGTTCAGACATCGAAGTGCGGAAACAGTCTGACTGTACATGTGACTTGCCGTGCGATGCGATAGGCGATCCATCTGATGGTCCCATAGTAATCAGGTTCCGTAAAACACAGCACTACTGATTTCTATGTCTGGTGAATCAACTTTACCAATAATACCCTTTACATATCTAATTGCACGTCACTCACACTAACGTATGAGTTCTGTGTCTCACTTTTTAGGTTCACACAATACTATTACTCAAATGCTCCTACGCGGTAATGCAAGTTCTCTCATGAGGGAATTGCGCTTGTCCATATGATCAACTCAACACAACTCCAAACCATGTCTTCCCTACTGGATGACCTGTCCGTATATACGCATGTAGTTGAATACTGTAATTACTGGTCACTGGGTAGATTATGGTTATTACAAATCATACATTAACCACTCCAGCCCTATATACATTTTTTCCATGTTGCAAATAACTAATGTACAAGAACAACACATTGTGAGCTCGTAGATCTGCTTATTTTACAGTTATTTTATAATTAAAAATGAGACATTCTGCTAAATTGTTTTAGTTTCTTAAATACAGCCACAGCTAACACTAATTTACTATTAAGCCTACATTTGAATTCTGGACATTTACTTGCTACAGAGTATTCCTATATCGTGTATGTATAAGTAACATTACACTCACCAGACTTCCCAGCTCGACCCGTCCCAAGTGTGTCCACTCAGAGCAGCTGCTGTCAATGGTAGGGGAGAAACGGGGCTACTTTCTGAACTGCCTGTCCTGGAAAATGTCCCTTACTTGAATCTGATCTTAAGTTCCCTGAGGACCTCTCTAATCTTTCCACAAAAAATGCCATACCGATATATTCTGTATAGCGACAAAAACGAAAGGTTCCTAGGAAAAACAAAAACAGGGGTTCCTGTCTTGACTGGGAAAAAAATGTGATGACAGTTACAAATATTGCCTATTGTAAGGAGTTACTTACTACCTATACATTTCATGCTTTTAGTATAATTTTGCCTATCTATTTAGTCCAAATATAGAGAGTGACAAAGCCCAATTACACTCAACTTGCCGTGACTCTGGGAAATTGTTATATTGTCATTATTTTATAATAAGACGTAATAAGATAATACATATGACCATGATGATCAGCTAACCACGTTACTGTTTGTTAATTACTTTAAATACAAGACAGCACTTACTGGGTAGACCTGCTATTTTGAGTCTGCCGCTGACAACTGCTAACTGCTGTCCTACTAACCATGGGTGGTGACACTTAACTAAAATACCAGGACTACATTCTTCATACTTACTTGTTCACAACGCCACATTTATACTAGGAAATCACCATTTGACTTTTCACAAAAATAGTATTTTCCGTTCATCCACACGTACGTCCCACACACTTCCATTCCATACTCAACATTCCACATTCCACATTCATACCTGCTGCTCGAGTCTTACGCGTTATACAAGTTGCTGTTTCACCATTCTCTTTTAATCTTCCCTGTGGGCTGTTTGGTCCCAACAGGAGAGAAAAGAAAGAAAATAACGGTGGACGCTGTCTGTATGATTTCCTATGCTATTCCCTATCCTACTGATATAGGCTATAGTTTCTCTATATAAATGTCTATGAAAGACTGTTACCACTCGGCAACGATGAAATACGATGAGGAGGGACTGTCACCACTCCTTTAAATACGATGAATACTATATAAATGTCTATAAAAGACTGTTACCACTCGGCAACGATGAAATACGATGAGGAGGGACTGTCACCACTCCTTTAAATACGATGAATACTATATAAATGTCTATAAAAGACTGTTACCACTCGGCAACGATGAAATACGATGAGGAGGGACTGTCACCACTCCTTTAAATACGATGAATACGATGAGGGACTGTTACCAGCTCTTTCAAATACGATGAATACGATGAACTAGTACTTTGTACGGCTGTATCTCTAACGATCACAGCCTCAAAATACAAAATGTTGTACATTGAGTCAAAACACTCTTACCCCAAAGTTCGTTTAGGTGTTGTCCCTGTCGGACCAGCATCTCAGATCCATATGCACAGCGCTATCATCTGAAAAAGAGAATGCTGACGGACAGTAGAAACACGCTGCTCACTGCGCCATAATTGTGATGGGATTATTAATACTCATAAACAGAGATCTTAAGAAATAATCGAGGTAGAGAGTGGACTGAAACAATGTACACGTTTATTACAAGGAGTGGTCTGTACCAGCCCAGGGAGGTGCACGGATGCAAGCCTCCAGAACTGTTCAAATGAGTCTCTCTTATACAAAATGAAGAAGCACAAATACATTGGAGGTGTGGTCAGTGGACAAGACTAAACATGGGTCTTGGGTAAGAATAGGTCATCTTGACAGACAATCAACAGGTGGAAGCCTTGCTCCAGGCAGTGTAGTATTTTCTGCCACTACAGTTTATAAATCGACTGTGCGCTATAATGTAATGGATTAGATAACCCCGGGCAATTCAAGTGTGTGTGTGTGTGTGTGTGTGTGTGTGTGTGTGTGTGTGTGTGTGTGTGTGTGTGTGTGTGTGTGTGTGTGTGTGTGTGTGTGTGTGTGTGTGTGTGTGTGTGTGTGTGTGTGTGTGTGTGTGTGTGTGTGTGTGTGTGTGTGTGTGTGTGTGTGTTGCCTGAAAGTAGGTGTTGCATGTCCGAAATAGCTGAATCACATGTTGGGTAATCCATAAACAAATCCTGCTATATGCCCCTATTTTGGTCAAACGGACTTCAAGGTCAAGTGTGTGTGTGTGTGTGCGTGCATGTGTGTTTCTCTGGCTTTTGTGTGTGATCACAAGTTCACTTGTGTGTGTGTGTATGTGCGCACTATAGCCGAGCCCGATTGCTTCTGAAACAGCCTAGCCTCAGAGGAAGGCTGCCAATTTCACCCGGTGTTTATCAAGATCATGGTTTCCATGGCGACAGCACACCAGGGCCACCCACGTGCACGACACGCATGTCCCGCCCAGGTGGCTGTGACTGGTCAGCCTCGCCGAGCGGTTTGCTGTAGGAGGCGTGTGGAACCTAAACGAGGGAGGGATGAAAGGGAGGAGGGGGTGTGTGTGTGTGGGGGGGGGGGTTGGGAGAGAAAGTAGGGCAGCGACGTGTTGGAGATGTTGGGATTGACAGAAGCAGTGAAAATTATTGAATCATTCATATCGGCAGACTGGAGGCGGGAAAGAATGACTGATAGACAGGCAGAGAGAGACAGACACACAGAGTGAGAGAGGGAGAGAGAGATA
>NC_136802.1:24543956-24565088 GCF_951216825.1 Electrona antarctica | reverse complement strand
ACATTTTACTTGTGTATTGGCATAAAAAAGTATTTACTGTACCAAAGTAAAATTATTCAAAATGTTCTTGCCAAAGTAATCTAAATCTGCAAGTAACTGGTAAATAAAGCTGTCAAAAAATTGTAGTGGAGCACAAAGTACAATATTTGCCTCTGGGATGTAGTGGAGTAGAAGTTTAAAATATAAAGAAGTGGAAAATAAGTAAAGTAAAAGTAAAGTAAAATTTTACCCAAGTGCAGTACTTGAGTAAATGAAGGGGCAGACTGAACAAATTGGAAATGTAAAAACAAATGTAAGCTGGATGAATGTGCTGTGCGCTGTAATCAGAAAAGGAAATGGTAAAAGCATCATGGCGTCTCAAAGCCTGGAGCTGTTTTTAATGTGTCTGGTGTCTGAGGTTTGGTACAGTAGCTAGGCGAGTTGGGAGGGATGGCGAGAGAGAGAGAGAGAGAGAGAGAGGGGGAGAGAATTTAAAGGCATTTGTGACTCATTGTTGCATTTTTTTTTGCTGTATTGAGAGGACAATTCCTGGAGGTATTTCTAAAACAATAATCTGTGGGTGTTCTTTTTTTTAATTTTATAACTTTGTTTATTGGTTTTTTCACAGAAGCATTATTGAAATACTGGAGTTAAAAAAATTATAAATGGTGGCATTAACAGCTTCTCTTAATAAACCCCACAAGTATAACGTACAAGAATAAATACATTGAATTTTCACCCCAAAGAAAAAGGACAACAGAAAACAAGACAAACAAACCTTAAATACAGGATCAATAAAAGTTGAATAATAAAAGGCAATCCGTGGGTGTTCTTGCCCGGAAATTACGTTAGACCATAACGTAGCCAGAATTACACCTTTTTGTTACCCCAATAAAACTAAGGGGTGAGATGTAAACGGTCCTACGGAAAAGTTATCTCTAATAGGGTTAATAATGTGTTTAATGGGAGAATTATCCAAAAGAATCAAGTCATCAAATGAATGTAGCGCATTAATCACAGTTAGCTTGCTAAGTGGGTAATCCTTCATTCGTGCATTCCGGTATTAAAGCACATTTTAAGCCCTAAAACAACTAAGTCATGGAATAGGCTATCTTTGCTGTCGGGCAGTAACCTTTTATCTCCATAATTGCACGTTTTTAATGTTTTGAACCTAAATTATAGGACTACTTCACCCATGTTCAACTTACTTTATCTTCATCTAATTGGTCCTCATTAATGCTCATTATAATTTGGTACCATTCATTAAGTGGTGCAAACCACTTCCTTAAGTGACTATGTGTGTGGGTAGCTGGCTGGCTGCCTGGGTATGTATGTCTGAGCACGAAAACAGCATGGTTGTTTTTCACCACCTGTGTTCAACCTAACACACACACGCACATATTAACTGTATATATGGTGATTTCAGGTGTGCCAGTACAGTACAGTACAGTACAGTGCAGTGCAGTGCAGTGCAGTGCAGTGCAGTGCAGTACAGTGCAGTACAGTACAGTAGAGGGTACAGTAGAGGGACCCCCACACGGTAACTCTGTCAACCGTTTCGGACGCGGGGTGGCTCGCCGGATCGGGCCGGCACCCTGGGTGTGTTCCTGTGGGTCTTCCTGTGTATACGCTTCCTTAGCATAATTAGTGTTAAAAATCACCAGTGCTGCGTTTTAAAAATCACCCGTGCTGCGGGTTAAAATCACCCGTGGCTTCCTGTGAGGTTAGGGTTAGGTTAGGGTTTGGGGAGGGTGTCTGACGCATGGTGTGTCTGACTGTTGGTATGTCTCAGGCTTCGTACACACATAAAGAACAGCTGTTCTGTGCTCTGCCTGTGTTTCATGGCCGCCACAAGGCTTTTCCAATGGAAGTCACATGGTTTGTTTGATGCGGGGGAGGGGGGGATCAAACACAAGTGTTTGGTCAAACCACGTGACTTCCATTGGAAAAGCATTGGGGCGGTCATGAAACACATAGGCAGAGCACAGAACATTCGTTCTTTATGTGTGTACGAAGCCTAACTAAACACATGCACCCCAAAATGAGTAAGCAACTTAGGGAAGGCACCACTAATATTTACACCATAGGCTGGCTGACAGCGACGATATGTAGAAAATGAGTAAGCAACTCAATCTTAGGGAAGGCACCGCTAATATTTTGTACACGTATACCTTCGTAGTCCATGCGTGACATCCAGATGAGTCTCATTTAAATGCAGAGCGCTGTGGATAATCCACAAAGTACGCTTCACACTCTCTAGACGGCTGCAAAACCTGGTTACTGATGGCATCATCAAGAGACACTCGCTTCTGTTTTTACTTTTATTGGAGACTTTTCTTCTTGCACATATCTATACTAACCAGTAGGGCTGGGCAGTTAACCAGAAATATATCGTAACTGGTATTTAGAATCATTAACCAACTTAATCATGCTCATGTACAGTAGGTTAGTTGAATAATCAAGATAATAATCAAGCAGGTTGATTATTCCCATATATCGGCACATATAATTTGAATATATTTTTTTATAATCGACTAAATTGATTAGTCTGATTAACTGTAGTATACTTTGTTGCACAATTGTGGCATACCAAAATAGCCAAAACGAGTTGCATCGCGACATATTGAGCTTGTAGATCTGTTATGTTTGTTTCCAATAATCGTTGATAAATCGTAAACGAGGCAAATGTTTGAAATAATGTTTATTGATTTGAGTAATATCACCCAGTCCTACTAAGCCAGCCCAAAATAAACAAAAACATAGGTTGTGAGTGGACCTGTTGGACACACACCTATACAGTATCAGGAAACCTTTGCAGATCTAAATGATCAAACTTCAATTTCCATGATTTCAAAAGTCCATGATTTCAAATGGCTTTATTTGTTTTTTTGTCATACTAGAGCGGTGCCTGTGGGGCACTGGCCTACCCAGATTATGCGTTGGAGCCTCTACAGCGGCCCTCCCAGATATTATGTCTGTGTCCCTTTTATGCCCATATATGGAGTTCTTTGTCGGGCATACCCAAATATGGAGTCTATGCAGACGTCAGAATGATGTCAGAACAGTTCTTTGTCAGGTATGCCCAAATATGGAATCTAGCCCGGGCAGAGGCCTTTTGTGGCCCGGCAGAGGCCTTTTGCGGTGGTTCTGGACAACCATGGGTCCGACCGACTCGACAACGGGCACTGCACTCCCTGTGGAGGTGTGGAACGCGTATGTCGAATTTGAAGTCGGTGGGGAACAGTTCTCGAGTTGCGTGGATTACAGACGTACAGACGTACGTACAGAGACTTGGTGCATTTATAGTTAGATTATCAACCAATGTGTAAATATTGAGGGACCATACATTCAACGTGCTATGTCGTGAATGTCACACAAAAGTAGTGAATATAGCCGATCTAGCTTGTATAGATTGGCTATTTTTACTATTTTAATTTTAAAACATAATAGGATTAATGATAAAAATAAGAAATGGCTAATGAGGTTTCCACCCGACAGCAACAATTAGCTAAAATGTTTGGCTTCTATTAAGAATGGAAGCATTTGACATGACATCATTGGGTTTACATTTATCCAGGCTATTTTTCTTGTCGACGGCCTCTGCCCGACCACTCCACATTCTGATGGTCTGTTTTCCTGTCCTTGCCTGCAGCTGCAGCCGTCGTCACATACACCACATCAGGTGATTCTATCCTGGTACCAAAATGTAAGGCAATGTGAACTAGAGCAGGGGTTCTCAACCCGTGGGCCGCGACCCCTCGGGGGGTCGCCAAATTATTTTAGGGGGTCCCCAAATTATTTTCAAAAAAAAAAAAAAAAAAAAAGATTTTTATTTTATTTTATTTTTCACGATTTTTAAAAAATAGCAGACCTACAAGCTCGTAGCGCGCCACTCGGTGGCGCGCTATGAGCTTGTAGATCTGCTATTTTTAAATAGCTAAATTATAACAATGGGGGGGTCCCGAGACGTTGCCAAAGCATTTTCGGGGGTCCTCGGCCAAAAACGTTGAGAACCCCTGAACTAGAGAAGAAAGACACATTGAGAGAAGGATGTGTGTTCGATGGCCTTGAAGTTGCAACCGAAACAGATGCAGAGTTGCTGAATGACAGGACGATTTGGACAGAATTAGTGGTGTAACCAATCTTGACCACTATGAACAATTTATCGATAGTTGCAGCCCTAGGCAGAATCGTTGTTTTTCCACATAATATATGAGTTTTGTGTTTTGCTGAGGTACAGAACGCTAGATGTTGCAAAAGCAAAGCCTGATGAGGCACAGAACACTGCTTTAGAAAGGCTGAAAATCGATTTACCCTGTACAGCTGAAACCCAGGAGAAACGGTGCAATGTCAGGTCAAGTCCACTTTATTTGTTAATCACATGAACCTCCAGCATCCCTATTCTGCTCAGGTCATAATGGGAAAATATGTGAACTTTCAGCAAAAAATTGCAGATAGATTGGCTATTTTCAATGAAGATATTTGGTGTTGAGAGGAAAAAACTAACGCGGCTGCAAAGATACGGCCCCCTAGGACAGTGGTTCCCAAAGTGGGGTCTGGGGACCCCCAAGGGTCCTTGAGGGAGTTCCAGGGGGTCTCCAGATATATGATAGTTTGGAACCAAATGGACCCTTTTCGTTCTATAACTCTGAGAT
This sequence comes from Electrona antarctica, assembly GCF_951216825.1. Taxonomy (NCBI): domain Eukaryota; kingdom Metazoa; phylum Chordata; class Actinopteri; order Myctophiformes; family Myctophidae; genus Electrona; species Electrona antarctica. Next base: position 24,560,454 of record NC_136802.1, on the reverse strand, counting down.
TGGAACGCTAACGGTCCATTTGGTTCCATTTGTACACTCTCAGAATTAAATTAACAGAGTTCTCCGTCCTATCAAATGGTAATTTGACACTCAGCACTCAGAACGGAGATTAATAAAAGGACGGAGATTTATTGATATCAAAACCGATCGCATCGCTCCACAGGCTGGGAGCGTCTGTTGGGCAACATTCAATGTCATTTCCGGTTGGGACGTCATCGAAAATGTTCCCCCCTTTTTTTGCAGTCAGATCGAAAATCTTAAAACGTGAATAACTCTTGATCTAAATCATTCCGTCCAATTCTAAGCAAAGATCATGTTTTAGAGGCCCATCGGCTCGTTAGAATTAATCATACCTCCCGTTGTTGTCGATCGCCTCGGGCGTGTTTTGGCTACTTCAGCTACATCCGGGGTGGCGCCTGGTGCGTCGCTAAATGTGCTCCGTTGCTGAAACTCGCTGGGCGCTCTGATTTAATGGTCCTAAATACCCCCCGGCATTCAGGGTGTTAACATTGATTTTACAATATGAATTGGGGTCTCAGAGATAGAAATACCATGAAATGGGGGTCTGTGGGCTAATGCATGTCAAACTGGGGGTCCTTGAAATTAAACAGGTTTAGAATCACTGCTAGAGCCGTAAAAATCTTCTCTTATAGGGGTCCCTGGCATATCTCTTCAAATGGGGGTCCGCTAATTAGTGTCAATTTGGGGGTCCTTGACATGAAAAAGTTGGAGAACCACTGCTTTAGGAGACCCCAATCAGCAAAGTATATCGTCTCTTGGGTGGAAACCTCATAATTATGTCCAAAACTGTTACTCGCACCACTTTTCAAGCTTAGTTATATATACGAGGATTCTGTCCGACAGCAACAATGTCGATTATAGGGTTTAAGTGCTTAACATGGTATGCTTTGGATTCTTGTTTTTTATTTTTTGTATGTGTCTGGTGGTCCATAAATAAAAATCAATCACACACTTACAGTCTCGAAGCGCTCTACACGCCCCCACACTTAACAAGTGAATACAAGACTGTGGCACCCGCTGCCCTTAAGACTCCTAGACGCCACGAACACTATTTTCAAATGGGCCCTGATCCAGAAAATGTTGGAAACCACTGACTTTAGAGGTACTGAATAATTGTAACCGAACGCCACCCCCCCCCCTCCCAACAAAAAAAACCACAATACAGTCAGCATTATATGTTAAACATCATACGCCTTGTTTTGTATGATCAGAACACTATTATCCATCCGTGGCCAGCAGACAACAATGGAATGCTGACAGCAGCAGATTTATGTTCCGCTCTGTGATGCCATTTATGAATCTCTCTCTCTCTGTGGATCACACATTCTCACACACACTTTTGTATTGCTATACTTGTGAGGACATTTTGGTGATTTGTGATTATTAAATTTTTTGTCATTTTTAAACCTAAGCCTAAATAGCAGATCTACAAGCAGTTCTGCTATTTCCGGTACACGACATGGTGCGATACAGCTAAGCATAAATCAGGAAGTTGGCCCTTAAACCTGACCTATAAATGCTAAATTCTAACTTAACCCCAAGCTGAATCTGCCTATTAGTATGTCTAACCTGGTTCTAAAATGGTCCTCGCAATGTTAAGTTCTCAAATTCTACTGCACTTGTGGGGACATTTGGTATAGTATTAGTATTACAAGTGCACGCACGCACGCACGCACGCACGCACGCACGCACGCACGCACGCACGCACGCACACACTCACACACTCACACACTCTCTACAAAGTCTGTAGTCGGTCCCATACCAGCGTCTCCCTTCCCATCATCCATTCATTTCTCGTGCTCCGTCTCGTTTATCTCTGTCATCGGCATGGAAGGAGAGCGATTAAGTACGGTAGTTACTTTGCATTTCGTCCTCAACAGACGTCCAGAGAGACATCGAAGGAGACGAACAAGAAAACAAGAAGACACGCTGCCTTGCCAAGGGGGATCAAGCCCTCAGAACGGCTGGCCAATGTTGAAGTGCTCGGCCCTACTAGTCCAAGCGGGGACTGCAGGTGGACCCGTGCATTTAGCACGAGTAAACCCTGTGCAGCTTGGCGTTCATTAATATTGAGCGCTTGTTAGCACTAGCACTGCATTTTGGGACACCAAATATACAGTATGTTGGTGTCCAAATCGAAAAAATGCGTTCTTCCGGTTGCTTCAAAACGGTGGGGGTGCGGCTGTCCACTTCTCACTCTATCCTTTATAACTCTATGAGGGGGGTTTGGTCTTCCGAGAAGCCAGGAGTACTTCTAGCCTCATTGCCTTGACTTGTTAGGTTTCATCAGGGCTGCTACTCATCAAACACTAACTATAGTATGCTCTCTTCTGACAGCAAGCCGAGTGTTAAATGATGACGGGATGACGACTATATGACCCCAAACACAACACTAAAGTTTCACAGTGTGAAAATTGCACAATTGACACTCATTTTACTGTGTGTAGAAACGACCTGTCAGTCTGTAGTGGATACTGTAAACACTGCGGGATTTACTGCAGTCAGTGTGTGTGTGTGTGTGTGTGTGTGTGTGGGTGTGGGTGTGTGTGTGTGTGGGTGGGTGAGGGGGGGGGGGGGTCCCTGTCACTGCCAACCCCTACTGGTCTTGGGGAGGGTGTAGACAATATTGTGTCTTGCCAGCCAGCCACTTTTTTCACGTGACAATTAGGTGTTTCACTGAGAGGACGTACCCATGGAGGGTGTTTCACTAGGAGGACGTACCCATGGAGTAAAGTTCTCAGTCGCCACAACTGATTTCAGTCATTTGGACTCCATAGAAGCCAGCTGCGTGTCTTCAGTGAAAGCATGCTGCGCACAGAAAATAGCAGATCTACACAGCACGCCACAGCCTGTAGATATTTTCGGTCATTAGTTATTTTAAGATGAAAGTATTTGAAGTGATCAAACTAGCAATAGAATACAAGTTTAGAAACATCTTCCAGAAACTTGAATGGTCTCAGAAATCCTCAGATGGTCGGCCTAACACATCACCATTACATTTTCAGTCTTGATATTTTATTTTGCTTTAATTAGGCGTTTCACTGGGAGGACATACCGTACAAAGAAAAAAAAAGTGGAATGTCCGCACACGATATATCTGCTCCCCTCATTTTTATTACCTATAAATACAACAACGTTTCGCCGCCCTTCCTGCTTTACATATGGAAACTGGGATGTGCATATCGTTTTCCTGCTTTACATAGGACATACCGTACAGGCACACGCCATCCATCCCAGTTCTGCTCCCTAGACTGCTGATCAGGCTCCCCAACAACCTGTAGGAATCAGTGAAAGAGATCACCCTTCCCTGCCGGCTTCCCACCCTAACACAACCAGTTGTGTTTGAGCGCCCACCCCCCCCCCCCGGCCAAGCCAGAGACACCATGGAGGATTCGAACCCCCTGACTTCATGTAGGTGCAGGGTATAGGAACTTTACCCCCTGGGGGGGGGAGTTTTTTTGTTTTTGCTGTGATCTTCACATTTTAAAACATCTCAAAATGGTGGCCAAGCTGAAAGTGAATTAAACCCAACCCCCCCCCCCCCCCCCCACCGCCGCCTCAGCTTTCTCTTTCCCCTATCCAGCCATTCTGTCTTTCATCTTGCCTCATTCTTCTTCCTCCAAACTCCATCTGTCTCCCTGACATCTCCGCCCCTTCTGTTCCTCTTCCGTCCTTCATTTTACCTCCAGCCACCCCTCTCTCTCTCTCTCTCTCTCTCTCTCTCTCTCTCTCTCTCTCTCTCTCTCTCTCTCTCTCTCTCCCCCTCCCTCCCACTCACAGCCCTCATCTTCATCTGTGCTCAATTCTTGCCTCCCTCTTTCTCCCCACAGCCGCTCCATCTTAGCATGTAGAACGTGTACATGTCATCATTGTTCGCACTCCTCCAGCTAGTGTACAAATACATGCCTGATCTGTATTCGGTTTACACACCTGTGTCGCGCACTGAAAACAAACCTCGTACAAGCATGTAGATCTGCTGTTTCCAGTGAGCAAAACCGGTGCGCTACTAACAGTGTTTTGGCAGCAAATTTCAAATTTAGTCTAGTAATTGTCTTTGGAATCACACTTAATTCAGTATTAGTCATATTTTTGTCATCTGAAATGTTTTAGTCTAGTTTTTATTGAACTAAATATCACACAATTTTAGTCTACTAAACTTTTTCCCTTGGTTGCATGCTGAAAATAGCCAATCTGCAAGCTCACAACGCGTCGCACTGCAACGCGTTGTATGCTTGTAGATCGGCTATTTTCAGAGCACAAAACGTTTTTATCTGTTGATGAAATTGACAGTATGTTTTAGTCATCATGGCTTAGTTGTTATGTAGTTTTTGTCAGTGAAAAAAGGTAGTCGACGGACATTTTTCGTCACAGCATTAGTCGACGAAATCAACACTGGCAACGATGTACAAATCCGCCTTTGAGAGTGAGATGATCCACCTGCTTCCTTCCCTCCCCACATCGTCTCATCTCACTCTCTCTTTCTCTTTCCGCCCACCCCCCACCACCGCCACGGCGCCACCACCCTGCCTTCCTCCATGGCGCTGCACCCCCCTTCTCTCTCTCCACCCCTATGCCGCACACTTCCACTCGCATAAAGGAGTCAATTTGTCAGAGATGTCAGGGCCGCTAACGAACAGCCAGTTTCTCACCATATGCCCGTGTGTGTGTGTGCGTGTGTGTGTGTACAACTATCTTCAGTGTGTGTTGCTGCGGCACACCCACTGTGTGTGTGTGTGTGTGTGTGTGTGTACAACTATCTTTAGTGTGTGTTGCTGCGGCACACCCACTGTGTGTGTGTGTGGGTGTGTGCACACGTGCACGCTGGGTACTAAACAGTACATGTGTATATATATAGGCTCCTGTCTAGAGAGCAGAGGGGGCCGTTTTAAAGGTGTGTGTGTGTGTGTGTGTGTGTGTGTGTGTGTGTGTGTGTGTGTGTGTGTGTGTGTGTGTGTGTGTGTGTGTGTGTGTGTGTGTGTGTGTGTGTGTGTGTGTGTGTGTGTGTGTGTGTGTGTGTGTGTGTGTGTGTGTGTGTGTGTGTTGCACAAGGACCACAGAGTCGGCAGCACGGTAAATACCTGAATTAATATATGTCAACTGTAAATGCTTGTGTGTGTGTGTGTGCATGTCTTGGAGTGTTTTCCTTTCCTTTTGAGAGAGTAATCTATGTAGGGAATATACTGTATGGCACAGTTAATCAAATAAATGAATTGAATCAATTATAAATCACAGGGCCCTATCTTTTGCCATTGCCTTCCCCATTTGCATTACCGCTACCCGTGAATACTACGGCTGTGATACCCTCTATACATTATACAGACTCTGTTATTTACGCCTGGAGGTGTGGCCGTGGGCGTATCGCTACATTATCCCTAAAATTCCTATCGTGCCCCCACACATTAAAGCGCATGGCGAATTCCTAAAACCACCCGCTATGCCAAATTTGTTTGGCAGAGCGTGCGCCTCCAATGGACATGTCGGACCGGGCACACAACGGCACGACATTCAGAGGTATCCCTCCTAATTCTCCACGAATCTCTGTGATTCTAATTGTCCTATAATCAGCAGAAGTGAGAGTGATAATTCCTTGTGTCATTTGTGTTTGCATAAGATGATGAGTCTATTCATAGGAGACGCGTGATGCCATGTACTCCAAATTACACACTTCAGTTATATTTATCCATTGTGCAGGAAATAATGAACTGATTAAAAAAAAACATAATGTCCCCTATACTCAGTAACATGTGTGTGGTAATTTGTCGATCAAATAGGGTTTTATTGAAAGGCAATCAAAGGCTAGAGCGTATGAAGCAAATGTAGTCTGTCCAACATTATCAGCACCTCGGTGCAGCTGCGGAGTTTGTTTAGTTAATCCAGAACACAAGCAGATAGCTGTGAATGATAATTCTGTCTATCAAATTCAACTTTATTCCAAGGCAGAGAGAGATAGAGGTAAGATTGCACTGGGGATAATGGCTTTCCCAGTCTTCTCTTAAAGGCAGTGACATCTGGCACAGTGATTGGTATTATTATTGTAATGCCCAAACCACACAGAGTATGCATAATGTAACAGGTAGAGCAGGTGTTTTTGGGCTAATTCTGGTGTACGAACATAGCAACAAACAAACGTTTGTTTGCCCCTTGCGCAATGCTAAATCCCCAAATAGTGGGTTTAGCCACTTGTCTAGGATAGGGCCCATAATCGATAAGCTGTCATTTATTAAAATAATCAAATTATAATCAAATCCTATACTGGGTTTGTCATTATAGCTGAAACATTTTAAATGTACAAAAAAAAAGAGTATTTACATAGTGAAAATAGCCAATCTACATATAAAGCAACTTACAATCACAGGTCACGACACTATTTTCACCTTAAACTTAATTGGTTAATTGATTGATTGATATATACATATAGTTGAAACATCTTTTTTTTCTTCTATACTTCCATTTCTATACTGTGTGTGTGTGCGTGTGTGCGCGTGCGCACCTCTCCTCTCATGCGGCTCCACCTATGCAGTGTGCTGACCGCTTGTATTTGACAAGCGTCCCAGTCACAGCGGTCTCTCCGGCGCCGTGGCGACTGGGTCACCCGAGTTAATTACGCTCAGCGCCGCTCCGTCACGCTCCACACACGAAAGAACACAGTCACACACACAGGCAAAGTGAAACTTGCCTCATGTATTTAACCTGGTTAAGCTCGTCGCCTCTTAACTAAGATCTTTAAGCACGCACGCACGCGCAAAGCTTGTAGATCTATTTTCAAATGGCCAAAATGTATATAAGGTTAAAATATGTTTTCTCATCAAAATTAAAATCTCCAAAGTAACTACAGTATAGTTTTCAAATAATTGTAGTGGAATCAAAGTAACATTTTGGCTCTGAGATGTCAAGTAAAGTACAAATACCTCAAAAGTGTACTTAAGTAAAGTAATAAAGTAAATCTACTTAGTTACTTTCCACCATGTACTGTAGGTAAAAGAAAAACTTTTTTTCACTGCAGCAAAACAGTTGCACATCACATCACCACAGCCTCAGTCCTTGTTGCTGCTATATCTTCTCTGGCCCTCTTCTCCCCTTGTTGACACTGTAGCTTTCTAGCTTTTAGCAAGGTCTCGCTTTGTCTGACACACACACACACACACACACACACACACACACACACACACACACACACACACACACACACACACACACACACACACACACACAGTCACACAGTCACACAGTCACACACACACACACACACACACACACAGTATACTCTCTGCCCTTCTCTTTCTCCAAACACACGCTACCCTGAATGCACTGTTTCTCAACGTGTGGTCCAGGTCCCCACCAGAGGTCCAAATGCGCCATCTACGGGGTCTGTCTGTAACTCTTCAAATGTACAAATAGAACCACTCTTCACCTTTGGTGTACCCCAATCTACACCGTAAATAGTGTTCAATGATTTTACTGGTGGACATGGTTTCTGAACTGCCCACAGCCCTCCTATGAGACACAGACTGAGTAGAAAAGAATTGTGGTATTTTATCATGAACATTAGTGAGGACCAATTATATGAAGAGGCTGTATATGAAGCCAAATACATTAGCAATTTGCGGGTCCTTGACTTGAAAAAGTTATAGAACCACTGGTATAACGGATCCATTAGGTTCCATGTGTTCACTCTTCAGCGTTACAGACCCCATGGAGGTCCATTTGGACTCCCATGTGGTCCGCGGACCCGCTGTTGAGCACCGAGTGCCCTAAAAGCACAGCCTGGTGCAGTGCAGCGTGAATGACAGTGGCTAATGAGAGCTAGCCTGTGTGCTAATTAAAGTCTTGTCATACATTAATTACCACGTGCTCGGCTATATAAGGCCCTAATTGAGCACTGGGGTCGTTTTTGGCCTTTTTAACCTTTACTTAACCCATTCAGGCCTGACGTCGAAATTTAAAAAAAAAAGTTTTCTAAATCATGACAATTTTCGGAAAGATTTGAGGCACATTTTAACGATTTTTCAAAAATAGCAGACCTACAAGCTCATAGCGCGCCACTCGGTGGCGCGCTATGAGCTTGTAGATCTGCTATTTTTCAATAGCTAAATTATAACATAATGTTTAAAACGCTAACGCTAACGTGACATGGATGCGTTCCAGGTCTCAATGGATTAACCAGGTTTTCCCGGGAATTGCTCTGTCCCTCAGGGACCAAGATGTTTGCTATCTAGGGAAAAAGGAGTGACTCCTGGACTTGTGTAATCAGGTTTTTGGAGCATGCAGATGAAGCATGTAACGTGGCCTTTCCCGGCACTATGCTGTAATGCTGGACTATTTTTGTCCTAAATTGGAACTCCTATAACAGCTGGAAGGTTTGTGTGCATGCGTGAGTGTACTTATATTACTATATAGGCCAAATGTCCCCCACCTGTGTAGCAGAATCTTTGCAATAGACATTGTGAGGACCATTGTCCCTGTCCTCACAAGGAAAATGGTTGTTTTATGGCGATGCACATTTTTTATTTGAGGTTGGATTTATGCAATATAGTTGTGCAATGCTGCCACACACCCAAAATAGCAGTTTTACTTGACTTGTAAGTTGTACTTGATTCGCGGCTATTTTGGGTGCGTGACACCGGCAAGAAATTAAACTCAGGCTTTGGGGTTAGGGTTTTACAAAATGACTTTGTTTGTGGGTGGGTGGGTGGTGGGTATGCTATGCTACAAAGTGTTAGTATGTGGGTCTCAAGGTCTGAAGTGAAGCTTGAGACAAGGTGCAGTGATGCATACAGCAAAGCAGAGAGCTGGCAATACACGCTACAGTATAATGAATGAGTGCGCGCACACACACACACACACACACACACACACACACACACACACACACACACACACACACACACACACACACACACACACACACACACACACACACACACACCCCCACCCTGCCATATTAGCTTCAGGTTGTATTGAGCCGTATAAAACATTTATATTTAGATTGGAACATTTTTTATTTAACCTTTTATTTAACCAGTAAAAACACATTGAGACTCTTTTACAACTGGGAACTGGCCAAGAGGCAGAAATAAAATTACACTTCAATGCTACATCGTACATGTCAAATTACAGAACAACAAAAATACATCCATATCCATAAATATATAGCCTACAACAAATCACCAAAGTGCTACACTTTTAGTGGCAGGGCAAATACTCAATGTACAAAATAATAAATATATAGGCCTGACCAAACGCTAGTACATATCCAAACATGTGCAGGTGTTGGACTGTACAGCTAAGTTGATTCTTTTGAAACTTCTCAATGTAGCTTTCTAGGCCAATTTTAGTCTGGACTGCAGACCTCAGATTTGAATACTGGTACTACGCGCCGTAGGAAGCATTTGATCTGACGTTTAGACCATTTTTGACTAAATTGAATTTGTGTCACAAAAGCCTATTAATTGCTAATATCCTCTTTTATGCTTTCCTCTCCCGTGTTAAAATCCACCTCTTGCTTGTCCTATACAGACAGGAGACCACATAGCCAGCAGGGTTGGATTTGCTGGAGGGATGGATTGGATTTGCTGGAGGGAGGTTGGATGGGGTTAGCATGGAGGGATGGGGTTAGCATGGAGGGATGGGGTTAGCATGGAGGGATGGGGTTAGCATGCTTTTGTGTGACACTGTAGCATGATCTAGTATGGCGTTAAAAAAACATTTAAATGTGAAGATAATAGTTTTTTGCCCGATAAGATTTATGCAAGATGCATTTAACGCAGCACTTACAGTATGCTGTAAAATAGAAAACACACACACACACACACACACACACACACACACACACACACACACACACACACGCACACACACACACACCGTTAATATGGAGATAGGAGGTTTCTGCCCGACAGCAATGAAATGGAACCCTGAACATAATGTTGACAAAGTGTGTAAGTTAATGAAATCAGATATCCACATGCCTGCCAGCCAGCGACACCAGAGATGCTGCCGCTGATGAAGTGATGTGATCATCACAGCTGTTCTCCACAGGGAAGCATACTGCCTTTAGAGGCCGCTGCCAAAACATCCACATGACTATATCGTTCGCTGCCGGCCAGAAGACTCTTTAACCCGTTTAGGCCTGACCTCGAAATTTAGAAAAAATCTTCTAAATCCTCCAGTTTTCTGAAATAAATATTTTCACGATTTTTCAAAAATAGCAGACCTACAAGCTCGTAGCGCGCCACTCGGTGGCGCGCTATGAGCTTGTAGATCTGCTATTTTTCAATAGCTAAATTATAGCATAATGTTTAAAACACCAAAAGGGGTTCCCGCCCCAAAATGGGTTAAAGGGATATTTCACTTTCAAAAAAGGGGTTAATGATCAATAATTATAGTCCAATATGACATGATGTATCAATACGATTCTGAAATGGACAAATTTCACAATGGGTACTCATGCTACTTAGAAAACATCGCATGGATGCACCTGGGATGTATCCTCAGTGATGTATCCCAAGGTCATCGGGGTTTCGAGTCTCTCGAACATCATACCCCTCACTCAGGCGACCCAGCCGGGGTGATCAAGTCCCGACTTACGTCCCAATAGCTATACCCTCGATCAGTCCCATTAGGGCCGGGCTGCTCCTATACGTCTCACCAGATCCACTCCTGCTCTCACCTGGCCTAGGACCTGTGCGTTGCACCAGAGTCCCAGCACCAGACACTTCATTCAGGAGTGGTGGATTCCTAAGCCAGACTCCACCTGAGCAGGAAGGTGGTGCTGCAGGCTCCGCTTGCGGCTTGAGTGGCCCTCCTAAAGGCTGACCGAGGGTTTGTTGAGCTTCCTCCTCACGGAGGACACAAGCTGGGGCGCTAACCCATACTTAAGTATAATGTTTTTATACTTGTTGTACTCGAGTAACAATCGAGTACAGGCCTTTTTGCTTGTAACATGAGCAGTTCTACATTGTGGTAGTGGTACTTTTATTTTTTATCTGAGTACTCATTCTTTCCCACTGCTCTTTCTGCAGATGTTTTCCAGTGCTTCCAAACCTCCAGGCTTCGAAGCATCATTTGACAAAGTGATCTGGCATGGTGTGCGTGCGTGCGTGCGTGCGTGCGTGCGTGCGTGCGTGCGTGCGTGCGTGCGTGCGTGCGTGCGTGCGTGCGTGTGTGCGTGCGTGCGTGCGCGCGCTTCCACCAAGTACCGTTCAATAAACACATTCATATATCGTTGCTGTGAAACCTCTTATCTCCATATTTAAACTTTATGTGTTTTTTCCTAAATTATAAATAAAAAATCTTTATGGAGTCTTAGCTCCATAAAATAAGTCGGTATTACATTTATTGTAAAACTCTGAACCTTAAAAAAAATCCTGCTGACATAACAGTTAAGGCTTTTGAACATTGTTCTTGGTTTTTCTCTAGTTAATTGGGGAAACATTTATAAAAAATAAATTGCATTCCCCTTTAAATGTCAACTGAATTGAACCACTTTCTTTATGGTAGGAGACGGGTTCATGGCTATGTCACCGAAACAATTGAGCAAGTCCTGGCATATATGTTGGAGCAGAAGGTAAGCCATATGCGTGTGGGTGGGAGAACAAAACATGTGCGCACACACACACACACACACACACACACACACACACACACACACACACACACACACACACACACACACACACACACACACACACACTCTCACACTCCATTTAGTGTGAATGCCAGGCTGTTTGGGGGATTGTATCTAACCAACCATCGTCCAATGAATTACATTATTGTGCAGTAGCATTCACGGAGCATGCCAAACGTTCCACAATGTCTCTCTCTCTCTCTCTCTCTCACCCTCGCCACGGCTCTCTCTGTCTCCGTCTCACACACATGCCATAATAATAACACAGCAGGTCCACAGCCAAAGACATTTTATGAAAACATCAGTAAAAAAATGAAAACCCCCATCGTCTAAATGGCCAAAAGAGGGGGAAAAAAACCTCTTAATTTGGCGAAACAAACGAGCGCCCCTCCCTCGCCTGTGAGCACATCAGCGGGACAATGTGCAAATGAGAGTGTCGCACGCCCGCAGAAGCACCATTATGCCATTAACCCTTTCAGGCCTGACGTCGAAATAAAAAAAAAGTTTTCTAAATCATGACAATTTTCTGAAAAATTTGAGGCACATTTTAACGATTTTTCAAAAATAGCAGATCTACAAGCTCATAGCGCGCCACTCGGTGGCGCGCTATGAGCTTGTAGATCTGCTATTTTTCAATAGCTAAATTATAACATGTTTAAAACACCAAAGGGGGTTCCCGCCCAAAATGGGTTAAGACCAGATTCTACAAAATCAAATGTCTTCTAAATCATGACAATTTTCTGGAAAAAAACGTGTGTTTCTATGGCAGTGGTTCTCAAACGACTTCATGTCAAGGACCCCAACAATTTCATGTATTTGGCTGCCGGACCCCATCTGAAAATATATTGTTTCGGGGACCCCCCCAGAAGCAATTTTTCTAGTTAAAGTTTTCACGATTAAAAAAATAGCAGATCTACAAGCTCGTCTTAATAAAAGAGCAACATTTTTGGCAAGTTTCACGACCGTGTGTGGGTCCTTTTCTTTGTTTTATTCCAAAGATACCCTTTTTAACAGCTAACGTTTTAAATAATGGTTAAAAGCTACGGTGACACAGATGCGTTCCAGGTCTTAATGGGTTATGCCAGCTGCCTGCGAGGAGGGGAGAGGAGAGGAGGGTAGGTAGGTGGCGGTATCGGGGTGGGAAAGGGGAGGGGGAGAGCCAGGAGGGGAGCGTTTTAGCACCGCTTGATTTTCTTGTGCGCGTGGTGGCTTTCTGGCACGGGGAGCTCGCCGCCAATAGCGGAAGAAGAAGTTCTCGAGATTCTGAGTAAAAAGTACAGTAGTACTGCCATCAAAATATACTTAACAGTACCAAAGTCAACATTTTCTTCAAGATGCAGTCTACAAGATGCGTTGCTTCTAGATCTGTTATCTTCCAACGGACAAAGTATAAAATAAGTCTTAAATCGTTCATGTACGTTTCATAATAATATTCTGAGTAAAAAGTACAATAGTACTGCCAAAATATACAGTACCAAAGTACAGTACCAAAGTACAGTACCAAAGTCAACATTTGTCACACATTTTTGAAAATTATGAGTCTGGAAGACTTGCTGCTTCTAGATCTGCTCTCTTCGAACGGACAAAGTATAAAATAAGTCTTAAATCTTAACCTAATGTATGTTTCATATATAATATTCTAAATCTGTAAAGTAACTAGTAACTATAAAGTACCTCAAATTTGTATTTATAGTAAGTGCGGTACTTGAGTAAATGTACTTGGTTACTTTCCACCACTTGATATTCTGGCGAGCCATGGCATCCTGGCACGAGTGGAGCTTGGCGCTTCCTTTTATAATATAGCGATCTGCCTCCCAGCGGGTGTCTTTTCACTGAGTGATGATGAAAGCCTTTCTGGATGGTGTTGATGGTGACTAACAGGGAGATAAGAGATGTGTCACGCTGCTCCCCCCCGCACACACACACACACACACACACACATACACACACACACACACACACACCCCACACACACCCTCTTCCACTTGTAGCTTTGGGACAGAGTTGACTGCATGTCTTTACTGTAAAATGGGAAATAATGATGTATATAATAATCATGTAATGAAGCAGACTGATGTACTTGCGCCAGTGGTTCTCAAACATTTTCACGCCAAATTGATACTTTGTATTTGGTGTGCAGAACCGCCATGTGAAAAAAATTAACCCTTATGACAGAACATTAATCAGCGTGTGTCAGCATTTTGTCAAAAACAGAAGTATTTAAACGGTTCCTCATTTTGCCTTGACGTCAAGGGGTCAAAACCTCTGCCGAGTTAAACCCTCTAGACTTACAGTAGTAAACTGTACCCGAGTTCTCTCTGTACGTATACATGGACTGCTGTTTTATTTCTTTCTGCCTATACGCCAAATCTCTTGGACAAAAATCGGCGATCTAAAAGATCACAATGTGTCGCCTTGCATATCTGCTACTTTTGGCCCCCACATCAAGTAGTTAGTACATTTCTTTATGTCTCATGTCCCTTTGTAGCAGTAGTAAGTGGGTTGGAGCCTGACTGATTCCCTACATGGTGATTTCAGCCCTGTGTGTACAGAGCAGCATACTGTAAGAGCTGCGTTAAACGCATGTCAGGGAGCTGAGTGCATACACTCTGTGCTCCTCAACATATCGTCGTTGTCGGGCAGAAAACTCCCTACTTGATCATACTACAGCGCACCATGAAAGCATCAAAAGTATAGCAGATCGGCAAGCTCGAAGTGCGTCGCGGAGCTGCAGTTTTGGAAATAGGAGGTTTCGACCGTGTGCAGTACGTGCCCCTCAACATATGTTCCAGGATAATGTGATGTGTGCCTCTGTGCAGCTCTCTGTTCCCTGTGTGCGTGTGTGCGTGTGTGTGTGTGTGCGTGTGTGCGTGTGTGCGTGTGTGTGTGTGTGTGTGTGTGCGTGTGTGTGTGTGTGTGTGCGTGCGTTCATATGGAGCGATATACAGTACAGCACTGCGGCTTTCTGAACATATGTACATGATGTGCACCACTGTATGGATGCGTGTGTGTGTGTGTGTACACTTGTATTACTATACTTCAGAGGGCCAAACCAAATGTCCCCACAAGTATAGTAGAATTTGTGAAATAGACATGCGGACTGGTTCTGGTTCCTGGTTCTCACAAGATACATTGTTTTATAGATTTGGGGTGTTATGCTTACAATTAACCCTGAATCACACCCTGAAGAAGGCATTGCAGAAACGTTGGTCTTTCAATAAGAGTTTTTTGTATCGTGACTACGAGCTGTGCGACCTCTTCTTCCTTAAAGGTTTTATCTCCCGTGGTCAGCACCTCCCCACTATTGGTGTGCTCTCCTACCTCTTTGTTTATGCTTACAATTAGGAAAAGATTCAGGTCAGGGTTAGGGCTTCGAGTAGTTTCACGCACTGACAAATAACAGATCTACAAACGTGAGCTTGCGGATCTGGCATTTTTGACATGGGGGTTTAAAAACCTTTCCTTAACACGTCCGGGACAACGCTCCACGCGTCCCAGACACTTCTCCCTTTTGGCTCCCAAACTATGGAATGAACTCTCCACTGTAATTACAACGGCAGAGTAGACTCACTCCCAATCTACTGCCGTAATCTGAAGACTTGCCTCTTCAGACTCCACCTTAGCCCGTAGCACTTGCCGTAGCCTTGACGACCTGGCAGGCTTACGCAAAGGCTAAACATATCATTTAGATAGCATGTTATGTAGACAGATGCCAGGTCATGATTGACCTAACATCCTATAGTGTTTTGTAGTTTCAATGTACACATTATTGATTTTCTTTGGATATTCAACATTAGACTTAAAAGGTCTTGGTCTACTAGATGACTATTTCTGTACATTTGATGTACCTAATGTTGTCCTTGCTTACTGTAAGTCACACTGCGAAATGTCTAAATTGTAAAAATAGCAACAAAATGTATACAAATTGCATTCATAAATCTGCTGTAATAGTCTTGTCCTCACAAGTATAGTAATGCAAACGTGTGCGGGTGTTTGTGTGTGTGCTTAGTTTGCGCCTGCCTGCACATAACATAATGCACCTCAGCGTCGGGTCGCACATGTGTACTGTACATGGCCCGCTGGAGATGTGCAGACGCCTGTGTACATTGTGTGTGTGTGTGCGTGTGCGTGTGCGCGTGTGTGCGTGCGTGCGTGTGTGCGTGTGTGCGTGTGTGCGTGTGTGCGTGCGTGTGCGTGCATGCACGCCTGTCTACTACTCACAGAGCCACCCACCTACAGTGAGACAAGCGTATGAATCACAGCCAGGCAGTGGAGCAGACCCAGGAGGCTAGCGGCTAGCGTAGGGTAGGTGTTGTCGTGTACAAACCACTCCTGTCACACAGCCTCACCGTGTCTCTCTTTGCACGTCAGCCCCGGGATCCCCTGCCAAGCCCAGCGCTCATAAGGCACACATGCACAGGGAGCACACACTGCTGGAAGAATTCTCACATTTTGACTTAAGTACAAGGAGCAATATCACAATGTAGCAATACCCTGTTACAAGTAAAAGGCCTGCCGCCTGTATTCAAATTTGGACTAGAGTAAAACTGGCGGCTGTATTGCCGTCTAAACATACGTCACCCATTTTCAACCTACATCCTCTTCATGTAATTGGTCCTCGCTAATGCTCATTATATGGTCTCTGTCGGGTGGAACCCTCATACGTCCAAAAACTGTTACTTTCCAGAATTCAAATTGTAAAATAGCGAAGGTAGCAGATCCACAAGCTCAAAATGCGTCGCTTCGTGACCATTTCTAGTGGTCTGCTATTGCTGCTATTTGATGCTTTTGTGTGACACTGGAGTATGATCTGAACTTTTACACAAAAAGTAAACAAATATGGACATAGGG
>NC_136802.1:24436456-24538956 GCF_951216825.1 Electrona antarctica | reverse complement strand
TGCATTCCATAGTTGTGGAGCCAGAAGGGAGAAGAGTTTTGGACGTGTGGAGCACTGTCCCGGTGTTTTTAGCGAAAGGACGCAGATGCTCACACGTGTGTGTGTGTGCGCGCACACACACACACACACACACACACACACCTACACACAAGCAAACGCGGGGTGAAGTTAAGGATATTAGCGAGCGGCCATGTATATTCATGACCGCCTCTGCCAATAAAAAGCAACAGGCCTCTCCTGCATTAGCACCGCTATAGATTAAAGAACAGATGAATATTCATCTCGCATGCTAATAGGCTATCCAAGAGGTAGGCAAAACAGGAGGAGGAAAAGCAAGGGAGGTAGACTTTTTGGAGAGAATTTAGCCATGAAAAAGGAGGGAGAGGGAATGAAGTGGTGGTGAATTAGGAGGGAGTGTACTGTGTGGGTGTTTGTGTTTGTGTTTGTGTGTGTGGGCACATGGGGTGGGTTTCAATTATTATTAATAATGCTCATTTCGGAGCGCTATCCCCCCGGCCGTGCCCCTGTCTTTTGTTATCAGTCTCACAGTCCGCTTGGCTTCGGTGAGATTCAGCAGATCTTGCTGGCGTCGGGAGCGCTTGGAGATTTCTTTAATTGGGAGGGCCATGCAGGGCAGAGCTAAACGGGCACGGAGGAGGAGGGCAGGAGAGGACAACAGGAGAGCATGGGTGGAAGGATGGGGAGGGCAGGAGAGGACAACAGGAGAGCATGGGTGGAAGGATGGGAATTGGGATCCCGTCCAGGATGCATTGGAGGAGGGCAGGAGAGGACAACAGGAGAGCATGGGTGGAAGGATGGGAATTGGGATCCCGTCCAGGATGCATTGCTTGTAACCGCTTCGAATGTTATCACCCCTTAATCAAGAGAATGTTCGTGATCAGCAGCGTAGAATACAGCCAGAATGTGATAATCACGCATACTGGGAAACTTGGAAGTGAAACTATGGGAGCGTTTGCTTTTTTGTGACGGCGCGTCGTCTCTGGTGGCCTTGAGCCGCATGAGGCACCGCCGAGCGAGTCGCCGTGCCGAGCGTTGCCACGGCCACCAGAGCTGACTCAGCGCCGTTCGAGTTGCGTCCCGATAGGCAGAGAATGGTAAAAATGAGTACCCCCTAGTTTCCATGCCCCGACCATAGGGGGAGTGGTTTACCAGGCTATGTCTGCACCACCCTCAGTCCTGCATGCGTGCAGTCCGGGTGAACACAGCCAAACACCACAACGTCTAGTATGCCAGTATGGTCAAATCAGCCATATTTAAAGGAGCATTCAGTGATTTGGGTGATTTGGAAAACCACCCAGTCCGCCCCGGTAACAAAATGTGCACATGCACGCTCTACAGTGGGGGGAAGTGCAACAGGCCAACAGCATGTGCACCAAGGCCCGCCCACACTCGATCATGATTGGAGGAAGGCCCCTCTCATCCTGATTGGATGAAGGCTTTGCCACCCGCCACCAAAACTGAAACTAGGGTTTTTTGACCCCAGGGGCTCACTGGGGACAGGGAGGAACTCCTTATATGGTCAGCACACTCTATAGTAGGGAGGATTATTCCAAAAAAAAGGGAAAAAAAGTGATATTTGAATGAAGTGAAATCACTGAATATACCTTTAATGGTTGATTTTGTGTATTTAATGCAGTGATAATCCGCTTACAGCGCCACTTCTCAACCTCTGGGAGTGCACACTCTCAGAGTTATACGGACCACATGGTGCTCCGCAACTCTGAGAGTGTGCAAACGTGTGTTCATTTAACTCTGAGAGTGTGCAAATGTGTGTTCATTTAACTCTGAGAGTGTGCAAATGTGTGTTCATTTAACTCTGAGTGTGCAAATGTGTGTTCATTTAACTCTGAGAGTGTGCAAATGTGTGTTCATTTAACTCTGAGAGTGTGCAAATGTGTGTTCATTTAACTCTGAGAGTGTGCAAATGTGTGTTCATTTAACTCTGAGAGTGTGCAAATGTGTGTTCATTTAACTCTGAGAGTGTGCAAATGTGTGTTCATTTAACTCTGAGAGTGTGCAAATGTGTGTTCATTTAACTCTGAGAGTGTGCAAATGTGTGTTCATTTAACTCTGAGAGTGTGCAAATGTGTGTTCATTTAACTCTGAGAGTTAAGTGAACAAATGACAATTGTACCGTAGATGTACATTGTAGATTGGGGTCATTGACGTTGAAAACCCAGTGGCTTACGGTACGTGCCGTATGGCGCAGGAGTCCTGACGTTACTCGCTCATCCCCTGGTTCACGTTTTTCACTTAAAATCGTCTCATATAAGAATTGTGGTCCAAAAATAAACAAACTGTCCCGGCGATATTGTCGGATGTGTCTGTATCGTTTACGACAGTCAGTCTCACATATTTCTGTATGTTTCTAGGGAAAATGTAACTAATTCAGCAGCAGTAACATTAGCGTTTTCTCTCAGTCGGTTGATTCTTCATATCCATATGAGTGAAACCGGCCAGGATCATTTCTTCTTCATATCCATATGAGTGAAACCGGCCAGGATAATTTCTTCTTCATATCCATATGAGTGAAACCGGCCAGGATAATTTGTTTATTTTTCAAACACAGTTCTTATGAGGCGATCTAAAATCCCTCTATGGGGATTACAATGCAAATAAAAAGTACATGAACCTGTGGACCTCTACCGATATTGACGTCAGACTTCGGTGCTCTATACGGCCTGTTCAGGAGAGAGCTGTGGTGGTACATGTACTCAAGTACTGTACTTAAGTACAATATTGAGGAATCTTTACTTGACTGGAGGATTTCCAATTTTCAGTATTTGAACTTGTACTCCAGACAAATATTGTGCTTTTACTGCACTACAATTATTTTTTTGAGTTACTACTATGTTAATTAATATTACAAAACGTACAATACCCATTTCAGCCTGATATACATTTCGGCCATTTTTAAAATAGCGGATCTACAAGCTCACAATGTGTCTGTGTCGCATCGCATTCTGAGCTTGTAGATTGGCTATTTTATACATTTGAAATCTTGTGAAACGGGACATTCTGCATAATGAGTACGTTCCGCTGTATGTACTTTTTGATACCAATGCTTAAGTTTTGTCCTTTTACTCAAGTACATTTTTAATTCCGGACATTTCCTTGTAACAGAGTATTTCTACATTGCAGTAATATTGATACTTTTACTCAAGTAAAACATGCGAGTACTTTCCCCACCACTGGGAGAGAGCTGTGTGCGGAGCCAATCCCAGCGTCAGTGACGCAACAGCCTCGCCCGGTGACATAGTGGCCATCTGTCACTAAATACGTCTGGCTGGCTCCCTGCATCCTCTGTCTGTTTGTAAACAGGCTATCTAGGCCAGACAATCTAAGGTTTGACCCAAAAGAAATACAATAGTAATCGTTCAAGGTTTTTTTTCTTAATGATCCTTAGGTTCATCCAAATATATTAAAAATTGTCAGTGAAATAATTAGTAGATCATGGTCAATTCAGGGGTTGAAAGTTGGGTACCATTAACAACCAAAACATTTCAAAATTTCACAATGCTTAAGTAGCATGCGACGTGTCAAACTATGGGGTTTTCATGATTCTGAATCCATTGCAAGCATTCATTTTGCACACAAAACACTCCTTGGGCTAAAAACGGCCATAGCCGTCAACACAAATGTGATGAGGCCATCACATTAGGGCACATTTGGGCAAGTGGCTATGGCCGAATTTAGCCCAAGGAGTGTTTTTCGTTGCTTGGAATGGGTTCAGTATACTTAAAGCATATAATACAAATTTGCCTTATATACTGTAGGTTGTTAATGGTACCCCAACTTTCAACCCTTGAATTTACCATGATCCACTAAATATTTCATTCACATGTTATTTGGATGGAAAAAACCTTTTGTCAATTACTATTGCAATTTATTTTTGGTCACACCCCTTTTTAGCTTAGATTGACTGGCCTAATCTGCGTGTCTGTCTGTCACTGTCAGTATCTATCCTCCCCTGTCTATAGTATCTGATGTCTTCCTCTAAAAATTCTTACTCACTGTCTAATTTCTCTCTCTCCCTCTCTCTCTCTCTCTCTCTGACTCAGAGTTCATCGCTGGGCATCAACCAATCTAATGTGCTGATGTAGTTTTTTCAGTGCCGTGTCCCCGGCTGGCCCCAGCCATCCGGGTGGTTCTCCTCCTCCTCCTCCTCCTCCTCCCGTAGATTGGGTCTGGCCCTTAGTGGCAATTCACAAATTCATTTCAGTTTCAATGCAGCCATCTAGCAGACAGTCTTCTCCAGAGATTGCAAAGTGAAATATGAAAGTAAATGGCATATGCATCCTGCATGAAACGGCATGGTACATTTATGGTCTTGTCAATAGAGTGCAACGGGAAAAAATTGAAATGAATGAATTATATATATCAAAAATAGCAGACCTACAAGCTCTTAGCGCGCCACTCGGTGGCGCGCTATGAGCTTGTAGATCTGCTATTTTTCAATAGCTAAAGCATAACATAATGCTAACACCAACATTTATGGTCATGTCAATAGAGTGCAACGGGAAAAAATTGAAATGAATGAATTATATGCACTTGTCTAAACAACATGCTTGCTAACATTCATAGCATTTTGTGGTCAAGCAAACAATACAGTACTATCTAAATAACAACATAATGTGAACAAATAACCAACAGTACATCCGTGTATATAATAACCTTTATTTCAGACAGTCCTCTTGCAGGATATTTCACACGTTCAGTGGACAGAACAGGAGAAAACACAACAAACAGGCTGACTACAGGCGACTCGGCAGTCCCAACTGAATACCCTAACAATTAAAACCATAGCGGATTTAAAACAACCTGTATACAAACGACCTCACTGTCTCACACTGTACACTTCAAGTAAATACAATAGACCGCTGAGGCACACATCAATCAGATGTATAGTCTTCAGGTGTAGTGTAAAGGGCAGGAGGGAGAAGAGTCTGGGACGTGAGTAGCGCAGGGTGTCATCGTAGGGCAGTGCTTCTCAAACCTTTTTGTGTTAAGGACCCCCAAATTGTATTTGTAAAATGTATTTGGCCACGGAAGCCCCCCATCTGAAAATGTTTTGTGTCACCCCCAGAAGCAAAGATCCGAGTTAAAAATGTTTTATTTTTAACAAAACGTTTTAAAAGATTTGCACGCATTTTCAAGATTTTTCAAAAATAGCACACCTACATGCTCATATAGCACAACATGAAGTGATGGGATATGAGCTTGTATATCTGCTATTTTTGAATAGCCAAAGAAGTATAGAATATAGATAAAGTGGTTTACAATGATTTGCTTGTGGCGCTATATTAACCCCCCCATGGTACCCCCCTCCTGGACCCCAATTTGAGAACCAATGTCAAAGGGGAAAGGAGGGACACACAGACATGTCCGCTGATCTAAGGCGGCTGTGGCTCAGGAGGTAGAGCAGGTCGTCCAATGATCCCTGGGTCGGCCGTTCGAATCCCGGCTCCTCCTGTCCACATGTCGAATTGTCCTTGGGCAAGACACTGAACCCCATTGCCTCCAAACAGCATCGACTGTTTGCCGCTTCATCTCCCAATGTATGAATGAATGAACCATTCGCTTTAAGCACTTGGAAAAGCTCTATATAAATTAATTTCATTAAGTGTGCACCAATGGGATGTACAGTATACAGTAGGGGCGGAGCATGTTCTCAAGCAGTGTGTCCTCTATCCAGAACCTCAATGTGTGGGGAGCGGGTTCACGTGTACAAGCGCATCGGACTCGTGTGGTAAAATGTGGATTTTTGCAGATTTTTTGCGGTCTTTTGCGGTTATAGATACTGTAATTTAATGGGTTTAACTTACCGCCGCGGGTGGGGAGCTACCTTGCTCCTTAGAGCTCGGATCTGGTGTACTGCCTGCCTATCAGAGGCGTAGCTACAATAAGGCGAGGGCAGGCGTCCGGCTGTCCAAATCCATTTCTGGCCTGGCCAAAATCCATACAATGAGAACTATTAATGGACAGCTGTTTGGCCGTCGCGGTAGAGCGAGACCCTCAATCACCCATTGGAATGTAAATGCAAGCCTTTCAGCCTTTGTATACTACTCGTCTGGCAGGTATATCTCTTTGAAAACCTTTAGTGCTACGATTGTGCACGGGGAGACGACAATTAACACATCTTGCCTGCCCAAAATGTAATTCCTGGAAACGCCACTGCTGCCTATTGCATCTGGCACTCAGCGTTTTAATGTCACGCCTACCGAGCTAAAATCTAACAAAGCCATAACTAGGTCTAATGCAACGTCCCTGCTCTTCAAATGCTCCCGCATTACATTGTGAAATGTATCCAAAGCCTAACGAAGTTCATTGTACAGATATTGCAGGTGATTTCTTAACGGCATTGCAAGTGGAAAGCTATCGGTAACAGTAGAGTAGTAGAGTACTGATTTCGCCACAGCCTACAGGGTGCCGCCATATTTGTTTACGTCGCGTGAACGCGCAGATTCTAAGGGAAGCTGTAAACAATGGTTTAAGTGGAAAAACAGCCATGATGGGTTACAATAAACACCCGCGATTAGTTGCAGATAAAAAACATATATTTCGTTGGCAATGAATGTATTCATGTGGATCAACCTCCTAGATTATAACAATCATGAACCCCCAGGTCATGATTGCGTGGAGACCCGCCACACAATAATGCATATAGTGGAAACACTGTCAGGGGCCATGCCCTTGATTGCCTTGTAGTTTATCGCCTTGTGTGAAATACCGCCAGTGCGCCACAGTCCAAAAAACTAAATGTTTTACGGCATAATCAAAACCACTACAACGGAGATGACAACTTGAGCTATAACCCTGTGCCATAACTATAATTGCAGCTGTAACAATAACTCTGTAACTATAGCTGTAATTTAACTCTTAACACACAATATGGTGGCTATACACAGTGCCAGTAAATGCATCCAGTAGCCATACCATAATTATGCGGTACAGTACATTAATTATCACATTATGAATCTCTCATCCACGCTTAAGCCTCATTTATGATACTGTCGCACGACGGCATCGATCGCAGACCAAAAATAGCAAACCTATACAAGCTCACAACGCGCCGCGTCTGCAATGCATTGTGTTGTAGGTCTGCTATTTTTTGAATCCGGCATTATATTGCCCTATGCAGTATATGCAGCGAGGTCTTATCCTTTAGCCAATTTTGACCTGAGATCAGATTCTAAAAATGTCTTCTACATCCTGACAGTTTTCTGAAAAAGCTATGTTTCTATGTCAGTGGTTCTTCGATTTTTCAAAAATAGCAGACCTACAAGCTCGTAGCGCGCCACTCGGTGGCGCGCTATGAGCTTGTAGATCTGCTATTTTTCAATAGCTAAATCATAACATAATGCTAACACCAAAAGGGGTTCCCGCCCAAAATGGGTTAAAACTACAGTAGCCATGCTGCTGAGCTGTTTTATGGCACATCCCCTCACGGAGTTGCAATGTGCACTTTATGCAGTGCAATAAAAAACAAACAAACAAACAAACAGTGAGTTATAATCTAGGGGTGTCTGGGCACCACTGGCCCCATTACGGCCCCTGCTCATTATTACAGAAATGGCACATATCATTATGTAACAATAATATTATCATAACAATACAAAGCATAACGCCATTAGCTTGAAAGGCCACTAAAGAGTTCAGCAGCTGCTTTCAACACTGCCCTGTAGCTTTATATAATCCATGCTAATGCTAATTCCTGTCTTGGGTCTCTGTACACATGCCCCCGTGGCACACGCCTGTGTGGCAATATCGGCCATGGACTGAAGTTATGTTTTTAAATACAGAATGCTAATTAACCCATTCTGGGCTAATTAACCCATTCTACAAGCTCATAGCGCGCCACCGAGTGGCGCGCTACGAGCTTGTAGGTCTGCTATTTTAGAAAAATCTTAAAAATGCGGCACAAATCTTTGAATATATATTATTTTTTTAAATTATTGTTTTTATTTCAACGTCAGGCCTAAATGGGTTAAAAGTATGCTGATTTGGCCTATATTGAGGAGGCGAACGCTGCACTGGGCATTGTTCTGAGGAGCGTGGATGTGTGTTGTTTGTACCATTTGGACATACTGTAATAGCTGGTTTATCTGACTGCTGGTGTCAATGCTCAGTGTTTTATATTGCACCTCAATGAATATTGATCCAATCTCCTTGTCAATTCTACAAGTTAATTAACCTTCTAGGCCTTGATGACTACATGTGTATGGGTTTTTTTTTCTAAAACGCAGAAAAGACAAGAAAATTCCTGTATCCACACAACCTTATCTTAAAAGATGATCTGTAAAGACATAAATACTTGAACATGAGAGTGAATTCCTGATCATCAGCGGATCACGGATGTGTTAAGTTGTAGCACTTTTACATGTCTTTACTAAAGGCGTTATTGTTGTGGTTTCAAGGCGGGTGCTCATTACGGGCATGTGTGAATAGAGCTGTGACGTCATCGTTTCCACAAATGCTCTGTTTCAAATGGTTATACGGCTAGATCTCATCTGTTTAAAAAAATCTCAGTTCAAAAATGCTGTTTGCGTGTGGGATGAGAGGTCTAAAATTGTCCGCTTAGCAAAATAGTCATGCTAGAGTGGTGGACAGGGCCTACCATTCGCAAGGTCAAAGATGTATTACTGGGCTTACACCCTGGGGAAAATGTACAAACCCCACTACATGGATAAGTGTTTCCTGTACTTTGCTCAGCCAACCTTCAACAAAGAAGCGTTTAGTTAACTTGACATTCTGGTTCCAGTTGTATGCCTGTGCATGACCCCCTAACAACCCTCTTCTTCTCTCATTATTACATCACACCCACTGCCACACTTAAGTTCTAGACTAGAGAGTAGACCGAGTTTAATGTAATTTAATGGTTTATTTATTTGATATGGAGTGTAGACAAACGGCTATCTAATGCACTTACTGTGTCATAGCGCATGGTAATTTGCAACACCTGTCACTAGATTAAAAATGGTGTTCCTTTTTTTTGCCACACATGCGAAAGAAGTTAAAGTACAACATGATAATCTAAAACACGCATTTCGAAACTGCCTACCTCTGGCGGGGCGCCTGATGGAGGGGAAAGGAACTGGTTGGAATAACGTGTTCCTTCCACGCGCTGCAACCAACCGGGGACCCCCCCCCCCCCCCCCCCCCCCCCCCCTGTCGGGTGAAAAGAAGCGGCTTGGACGCTCATGCATTGAAGGAAGCATGAGGTCAGTCCTTTGCTCTCACCAGGTTAGCGGATGGAGTGTAGAGCCCAGGATTACATTAGATAATTGACACTGGGTGACACTGGAATTATTATTTTTTTAATGCTGTTTCTCTGTCACAACCTCCCGGCCATTGTTTTCGTTCGTTTCCGACCTTCTTCTGTTAGTTCAATCACTGTGTTTTGTTATGGCTTTGCTGTAGCTAAAGTTAGCTCATAACATTAGCTGTTGTCAGTCACAGTGGCTCCTCGCTGCGGCGTTGCAGTGTGGGAACAGACTTCCACGTTATGTCATGTCAGGGCTTAGGAAGCAGCCAATCATGACTAGGTCGCTACTACGTGATTGGCTGGCGGTCGCTTACATTTTATGAGCTGTTGTATGTCACGTAAACATATTTCGTAATATATGTATAGCCGGAGAAAACATGAGACATGCGTTTGTTGCCGAATTAACTCATAGAACTTCAATAACTTAATTATCACCTCATTAATGAAATCCCTGTGCGCCAATGACTTATTTTACGTGTTATTTAGCTTAATTGATGTAAATATTATAATGACTTACCGCGGATCGGGGCTCCCATTCGATCGGCAGCTCTCGGCTCGATTGGCTTTGCCTGGAAGGTTATGGTGGTAGGAATAAGAGGAACGACCCTGGAGGCATTTCTAGGCCTTTATCTCATATTTAGCAAATCCATGAATGCTTCTAAAGACTCTTAAATAGACGTTGTTGACATTAGCTTTAACCGATTTTCACTAGCAGTGGTTAACCAGGATTTAGCTAAGTGTCTTAAAAGTGGTGAATTTTTGCAGTGAATTTCAAGTGATCGGGTATAGCAAGTCCCTGCAGGACTTTGCCGCTTTCACAGGAAAAAGCTGCCTGTGCAAGAACAGGCTGTCGGAGCAGCTTAAGGGAACTTAAGGCTGTTCCTGCCTCACCCAAATTCTCTAATCCGGTATTGTAATGGCGTGCCTGGCCTGACCCAGCACACGTACATCGCCATCTCAGTGGAAGTGGCTGTCAGCCGGTGGACACCCTGCACACCCTCATTCATCACCGTTACTTTGGCCCAATTTGGTAGTCAGCACCACGCGTTAACCCCATTTGTTCCCCTCTGCCTTGCCCCCGTCCGCACAACTCTGCCACCCACGCCTCACCCAATCCTCTGTAGCCCTCCCCCAGTGCTGTTTGTTTGCACCTCTAGCGTCCCTATTCTGGGCGTGTAGACACGCGCGCTATATCACATTTTGGTGTTAGCATTATGTCATGCTTTAGCTATTGAAAAATAGCAGATCTACAAGCTCATAGCGCGCCACCGAGTGGCGCGCTACGAGCTTGTAGGTCTGCTATTTTTGAAAAATCGAAGAACGACTGACATAGAAACATAGCTGAAACATAACTGTCAGGATGTAGAAGAAGATTTTTTTTAGAATTTTGAGGGGGTTGTGGTGGTGGGAGGGGGTTGTGGGGGGTGGGGGGATTCTTGCCCAAGAGGTGTGACTAGGAAGCAGCCACAGCAGGGGGCCTTGCATATTTAAGTTGGTACAATTCGGACCTCTACATACCGGTAGATTTGCTGATTACAGGCTGGTAAACAACCGTAATCACCCGTAAATTTACTGGATTTACATGGCCTCTACATGTAGTATATCTGCCCGTAATCCTTGTTTTTTGCGCAGTGTGATCTCAGGTCAAAATGGGTTAACCACATACATAGGGCCCATTTACTACCTTGCACTATATGTACGGTACACTGAGCATGCTGATGAGCCATCTTCTGATGCCGCCCGGCCCCCATTTTGGTTTTAAGCAATTAAAGACATTTTAAAGTCTTTGCTTCTGGAGGTCCCTCGTACAAAAATATCGTGGGTCTGCAGACAAACACATGTCATTTCAGGTCTTTGACATGAAACCTGCATGTTGGCCTGGCCCCCTGCACCATAGCTAGGACCTCTAGCGCCTATTCAGATTTAGATGATTAATACTTTACATTAACTGTACTTTTTTTTTATTTAAATGTAATTATTGTATACTTGAGAAATTCTGCATATTGAGTACCTTTACTTTTGTACTTTTAGTGCCAATACATTTGTATGTTTACTCAAGTACAAATTTGTATACAGGACTATTACTTTCTACATACAGTAGTAGTATACAGTATTTCTACATTGTGCTATATTGCTACAGTACAGTAATTAAGTTCCATCAGTGTTGTGATGGCGTCCTACACCTGCTGTGACGCCTCTCTCTCTCTCTCTCTCTCTCTCTCTCTCTCTCCGTGCGTTGGAACGTGACACACTTGTAATAATGACCACTACAGTGAGAGAACATGGTTGGAAGTTATCAAACTTACTGTATTGCATGTTGCCTCCAACACATCCCTCTTGGATCAGCCCTGTGCCGTGGCCCATCCGAGATCAGAACCATTTAGAGGCCTGTTGTTAAGACTGAGTTGTGTTCTGAACTCAAATGCAACCACTCAAGAGACAGGAAGACTATTAAGCAGTTTAATGTCCAAATAAAGCAGGATAATGACAATGTATAGATATATATATAAATCCATATAAATACATAAATACTCTATAGTATAACTAGGTAGATATGTATCTATGAGGATATATATAATATAAACTATACTTAGGGGAAATCCAAGAGAGTAGTCGAAGACGAGCTTGTAGATCGGCAGCCAAACAGACAGTCCAGAACAAAGGGGTGACGAGATCCAGGAGTGGCACGGCAGATTGCCAGGTCTGGAGGATGAGAGAAACAAATTAGCTAAACAGCTAATACTGCAGCTAAAACACAAGAACAGCTCTACAGAGTACGAACAGCAACTGAGTAGAGAGCAACTATACTTGCCAGGCGTTTCTATGGGAAGATCTGGCGAGGAGTGGGGGGAAGGCAGGGTTTTTGAAGACTCTGGTGATCATTGTAGAATGGAAACAGGTGTGCAGTGCCACACCCAGGCAGCTCGTCAGAGGGGAAGGGGAACACAGAGGTGGACCTGACTAGGTGGAAGAGTGATGACGGCGCAGTGGGTTGTGCCCAGGAACACCAGAAGTGGAAGGTGGAGGTGGAGGGTTCGAACCTGGGTTCGAAACCGTAACAGGACCCCCCCCTCTACGGGAGCCCCCTGGCGAACTGCCAGGCGCATCCGGATTGTCTCGGTAGAACTGCCGCAGAAGCTCGGGGTCCATGATGAGTTTCCGGGAAACCCAACTGCGCTCCTCCAGCCCATACCCCTCCCAGTCGACGAGGTATTGGAATCCACGACCCCGGCGGCGCACCTTGAGGAGCCGCCGCACCGTCCATTGAGGATGCCCATCGACCATCTGTGGGGGTGGGGGGGTAGGGGGTGGAGGTGTCAAGGGGCATGAGGAGACGGGCTTTATCTTGGAGACGTGGAAAACTGGATGGACCCGCTGCATGGAGGAGGGGAGTCGGAGGCGCACTGCAACCGGATTGACAATGTGCTCAATGGGGAATGGTCCTAGAAACCGGGGCGCCAGCTTCCGGGACTCCACCTGCAGCGGAAGGTCAGAGGATGAGAGATACACCTGCTGACCCACTCTGTACTGCGGGGCCTTGGTGCGCCGACGGTTGGCTCCCCGGCAAGCACGGGTGTTGGACCTCAGTAGAGCTGCATGGACAGTCTTCCACACCTTGCGACTACGTCGAAGATGGGCTTGAACCGAAGGGACTGCAACCTCAGTCTCCTGGGCCGGAAACAGGGGAGGCTGGTACCCCAGGTAGCACTCAAAGGGTGACATACCGGTGGCAGCACTGACGTGGGTGTTCAATGAGTATTCAACCCAGGGCAGATCCTTACTCCAGGAGGATGGATGGAGAGCAGAGGCGCAACGGAGGGCCCCCTCCAGACTCTGATTGGCCCGCTCTGCTTGTCCGTTTGACTGGGGGTGATATCCAGAGGAGAGGCTGATGGTGGCACCGATGCCCTTACAGAAAGCCCTCCAGGCCTGGGAGGTGAACTGGGGACCACGGTCACTGACGATGTCCGCTGGGAGTCCATGAAGGCGGTAAACGTGTTCCATCAGTAACTCCGCCGTCTCCTTGGAAGAAGGGAGCTTAGGGAGGGCTACAAGGTGCACAGCCTTGGAGAAACGGTCTACCACCGTGAGGATAACGGTGTTGCCCATGGAGGGGGGAAGACCGGTGACGAAATCCAAAGCGATATGCGACCAAGGACGACCAGGGACAGGAAGGGGATGCAAGAGACCAGCAGGGGACTGATGGGATGACTTGCCTCGGGCGCACACCGTGCAGGCGGTGACAAAACTACGGACATCAGCCGCCAAAGTAGGCCACCAGAACCGCCGGCGTACGAAGGAGAGGGTGCGGTTGACTCCTGGATGACAAGCCACCCGGCTGGCATGGCACCACTGGAGGACCTGGGATCGGGCAGCATCAGGAACGTACAGTCGGTTTGGGGGTCCAGTTCCTGGGTCGGGTTGCGTGCGCTGAGCTCTCCTGACCGCTGCCTCCAGACTAGTGGTGATCACTCCAATCACTTGGGAAGCGGGGAGAATGGTGTCCGGGGTAATGGGGACTCTCTCCACTGAGTGAATCCGAGACAGTGCGTCAGCCTTAGCGTTCTTGGAACCTGGCCGGTACGTCAGAGTGAAGTTGAACCGGCCGAGGAATAGGGCCCAGCGTGCCTGCCGAGAGTTCAGCCGCCTGGCCGACCGGATGTAAGTGAGATTCTTGTGGTCGGACCAGACAGTGCTGGGATGCTCTGCACCCTCCAACCAGTGGCGCCACTCCTCGAAGGCCTCCACAACAGCCAGGAGCTCCCTGTTGCCGATGTCGTAATTCTCCTCAGCCGGGGTGAACCGGCGAGACAAGAAAGCACAGGGATGCAGTTTCTCATCTGAGTCAGACTGTTGTGAGAGAACTGCCCCAATGCCAGTGTCAGAGGCATCCACCTCCACTACGAAGGGCTTAGAGGGATCAGGGTGGAGCAGGATGGGTGCAGATATGAATCGCCTCTTAAGGGCGTCGAAGGCGGCGCTGGCTGCAGGTGTCCAGGCAAAAGGACGCAGAGGCGACGTAAGAGCAGTGAGGGGGGCTGCCACCTTGCTGTAGCCTCGAATGAAGCAACGATAAAAGTTTGAAAAGCCCAAAAAACTCTGTAGCTGCTTCCTGTTGGCCGGTTGAGGCCACTCAACAACAGTCTGGACCTTTCGTGGGTCCGGCCGAGTCTGTCCACCCTCTATGATGAATCCCAGAAACTCCACTGAGGGAGCATGGAAGGTGCACTTCTCGGCCTTGATGAAGAGGCGGTTCTCCAGGAGGCGCTGGATGACTTGACGGACGTGTTGGACGTGTTCCTCAGCACTCCTGGAGAAAATCAGGATGTCGTCGAGGTAGAGAACTACAAAGATATCCAGCATGTCCCTCAGTACATCGTTCATCAATGCTTGAAAAACTCCGGGGGCGTTGGTAAGGCCGAAAGGCATGACGAGATATTCATAATGCCCCCGCGGAGTCTTGAACGCAGTCTTGAACTCATCCCCCTCACGTATCCGAACGAGATGGTAGGCATTCCGGAGGTCCAACTTCGTGAAGACGGTAGCCCCCTGCAGGGGTTCGAAGTTGGAACTGATGAGGGGGAGAGGGTACTTGTTCTTGACCGTGATCCTGTTAAGTTCTCTGTAGTCGATACACGGCCTGAGGTCTCCGCCCTTCTTCTTGACAAAGAAGAAGCCAGCTGCCATCGGGGACCGAGAAGGACGGATGAGACCCTCAGCCAAACATTCCGAGATGTATTTGTCCATGGCTCCCTTCTCAGGGAGTGACAAATTGTACAGCCGACTGGCGGGATAGGCTGCGTCCGGAAGGAGATCAATGGCGCAATCGTAAGGACGATGGGGAGGGAGGGAACGGGCTCTGTCTTTACTGAACGCCTCACCAAGGTCATGGTAAGCGGATGGAACAGTAGACAAGTCAGGAGGAGAGGGAGTTTCAGAAGGAGGCCCTGGGGTGGAGGAAGTTGCAGCACGGAGACACCGGGCATAGCAGGTGGTGCTCCAACTGAGGATGCGGCCTCTACCGTAGTCCACATGGGGGACATGCAACTCCAACCAGGGTCGGCCTAAGATGAGAGGAGTGCCAGGGGACGGTAACACATGGAAACGGATCTCCTCGACATGGTTGCCGGACAAGGTCATTTTGAGGAGTTGAGTCTGGTGTGTAATAAGGCCAATCCTGTGTCCATCCAGAGCAAAAGCAGGGATGGGTTCAATCAAGGCGATGAGGGGAATGTTAGCCTCACAGGCCAATTGGTGGTCAATGAAACTCTCATCGGCGCCAGAGTCAATGAGGGTGCTGACTGAGAGTGTCCCTCCATGCCAGGAGAGATTGGCCTCAAACTTGGCAGGGCTAACGGATGAGGGGGAACGAGAGACTCGGCTCACCTGGAGTCCCCTGGTCTCCGATGAGCCTAATCTTTTGG
This sequence comes from Electrona antarctica, assembly GCF_951216825.1. NCBI lineage: Eukaryota > Metazoa > Chordata > Actinopteri > Myctophiformes > Myctophidae > Electrona > Electrona antarctica. The sequence continues at coordinate 24,523,245 of NC_136802.1, read as the reverse complement.
CAGCCTAGGACAGCTGTCCCTTGAGTGGCCCCTCTGCCCACAATACATGCAGAGGCCGCGGGTCCTGCGGTGTTCCTTCTCCGCAGCAGACAGACGCATTCTGCCCACCTCCATTGGCTCTGCACCTGGGACAGAGTCTGAAACGAATGTCTCATAGGAACAAGAGGTACTGCTGTTCTGAATGGGGGTCAAGCGGGAGGAGCCTTGATGTGCCTTGGTCTTCTTGCGCTCACGGAGACGTTCGTCGACATCAATGGCAAGACTGATGAGCTTATTGAGGTCGGTGGGCTTGTCTCTAACCAGCTCGTCTTTCAGTGCCTCCGTGAGACCCTCTCTAAAGATGCAGCGCAGCGTAGAATCGGCCCACCTTGTGCTGGCCGCAAGCGTGCGGAACTCGATTGCATAAGCGGCAACAGTGCGGGAGCCCTGCTTGATATGTAGCAGCTGGGATCCTACATCTTGACCAGCGACGGGGTGGTCAAACACTCTCTCGAACTCCTCCTCGAAGTTGGCATAGTTGTGCCTTGCCCCCAGGTTGGAGCTCAAGAAAGACTGGACCCAACGAAGTGCCTCACCGGTGGTGTGGGTGGCAATGTAGGCTACCTTGGCTGCGTCAGTAGAAAACATGCTGGGCTGCAGGTCAAAGACAAAGTTGCACTGCAACATGAATCCCCGGTAGCCTGTGAATGACCCATCGAAAGGCTGGGGGCTAGCCAGGTTAGGCTCCCGGCCAGGCTGGGCAACAGGCCCAAGAGTGGGAGGTGAGATAGCAGCGGAAGTTACTTGAACTGAATGGGATGGTGGGGCTGCGGCACACAGAGCAGCTAACTGGTCACACATGTTCTTCATCTGGGTTAGTAGTGACTGCTGTTCGCTGGCTACTTGTTGCAGCTGTTGTGACTGGGTCTGCTGCTCACTAGCCATGCCCTGCATCATAGTGGAGGCCTGACGAAGCAACCGGGCGTGGTCAGCAAGCACAAAGTCTTGGCGCTGGATAGCAGCCATAGTGTTAAGAGAAGGCTCAGTAGAAGAGGCCTGCTCTGGAGTCTGACCTCCTGAGGGTGCTGAGTTCATGTTGGCCAGATCTTCTGTTAAGACTGAGTTGTGTTCTGAACTCAAATGCAACCACTCAAGAGACAGGAAGACTATTAAGCAGTTTAATGTCCAAATAAAGCAGGATAATGACAATGTATAGATATATATATAAATCCATATAAATACATAAATACTCTATAGTATAACTAGGTAGATATGTATCTATGAGGATATATATAATATAAACTATACTTAGGGGAAATCCAAGAGAGTAGTCGAAGACGAGCTTGTAGATCGGCAGCCAAACAGACAGTCCAGAACAAAGGGGTGACGAGATCCAGGAGTGGCACGGCAGATTGCCAGGTCTGGAGGATGAGAGAAACAAATTAGCTAAACAGCTAATACTGCAGCTAAAACACAAGAACAGCTCTACAGAGTACGAACAGCAACTGAGTAGAGAGCAACTATACTTGCCAGGCGTTTCTATGGGAAGATCTGGCGAGGAGTGGGGGGAAGGCAGGGTTTTTGAAGACTCTGGTGATCATTGTAGAATGGAAACAGGTGTGCAGTGCCACACCCAGGCAGCTCGTCAGAGGGGAAGGGGAACACAGAGGTGGACCTGACTAGGTGGAAGAGTGATGACGGCGCAGTGGGTTGTGCCCAGGAACACCAGAAGTGGAAGGTGGAGGTGGAGGGTTCGAACCTGGGTTCGAAACCGTAACACCTGTAAAATATTTGACATGTCATGTCTTCTAAATCATGACAGTTTGCTGCAAACTGACATAGCTTTTTCATAGTTGTTTCATGACTTTTCATGTCAAGGACACACAGAATTATCTGTATTTGGCCGCAGACCCCTATCTGAAAATAGGTTGTTCCTGGGGCCCCCCCAGAAGTCAAGAACTAAAATCTTGTGTGCTTGTAGATCTGAAAATGTTCAACAGCTAAAGTTTAAAATGATGGTTAAAGTGGTTAAACGCTATAAGGTGACACAGATACGTCCTCAGGCCTAAATGTATTGAATGCCGCTCACTCCCTGACGATTACACCACCCCGTGCCTAGTGCCTACATCGGCCCAGTCCGCTCGCTCCCTGACGATTACACCACCCCGTGCCTAGTGCCTACATCGGCCCAGTCCGCTCGCTCCCTGACGATTACACCACCCCGTGCCTAGTGCCTACATCGGCCCAGTCTGCTCGCTCCCTGACGATTACACCACCCCGTGCCTAGTGCCTACATCGGCTCAGTCTGCTCACTCCCTGACGATTACACCACCCCGTGCCTAGTGCCTACATCGGCCCAGTCCGCTCGCTCCCTGACGATTACACCACCCCGTGCCTAGTGCCTACATCGGCCCAGTCCGCTCGCTCCCTGACGATTACACCACCCCGTGCCTAGTGCCTACATCGGCTCAGTCCGCTCACTCCCTGACGATTACACCACCCCGTGCCTAGTGCCTACATCGGCCCAGTCCGCTCACTCCCTGACGATTACACCACCCCGTGCCTAGTGCCTACATCGGCCCAGTCCGCTCGCTCCCTGACGATTACACCACCCCGTGCCTAGTGCCTACATCGGCCCAGTCTACTCGCTCCCTGACGATTACACCACCCCGTGCCTAGTGCCTACATCGGCCCAGTCCGCTCGCTCCCTGACGATTACACCACCCCGTGCCTAGTGCCTACATCGGCCCAGTCCGCTCACTCCCTGACGATTACACCACCCCGTGCCTAGTGCCTACATCGGCCCAGTCTACTCGCTCCCTGACGATTACACCACCCCGTGCCTAGTGCCTACATCGGCCCAGTCTACTCGCTCCCTGACGATTACACCACCCCGTGCCTAGTGCCTACATCGGCCCAGTCCGCTCGCTCCCTGACGATTACACCACCCCGTGCCTAGTGCCTACATCGGCTCAGTCTGCTCGCTCCCTGGCGATTACACCACCCCGTGCCTAGTGCCTACATCGGCCCAGTCCGCTCGCTCCCTGACCATTACACCACCCCGTGCCTAGTGCCTACATCGGCCCAGTCCGCTCGCTCCCTGACCATTACACCACCCCGTGCCTAGTGCCTACATCGGCCCAGTCTGCTCACTCCCTGACCATTACACCACCCCGTGCCTAGTGCCTACATCGGCCCAGTCCGCTCACTCCCTGACGATTACACCACCCCGTGCCTAGTGCCTACATCGGCCCAGTCCGCTCGCTCTGTACACGGGGACCACAGCCAGCGGAGTCCTCCAGCCCCAGATCCCAGCTCCCCAGGTGGGGTAGGCCCACGTTGTCCCTTCCCGGAAGGTCCCGGTGGAGGCTTTTTGGGTGGTGGTGAGGGGGCTGTCTGAGGCTGTCATTAGTGTGAGAGGAGAGAGCTTTAGAGCTGGTGATTTATGGCAGCACAACAGCAGGTTGGTATGTGCGTGCGAGTGAGTGTGTGTGAGTGTGTAAAAATAAAACAATATATAGGAAACTAAGAGAAAGGCGTGTAGAGTGTAGGTGCAGAAATAGACCAAGATGTTTGAGAGGGAGGGAGAGAGAGAGAGTGGCCAGAGTGTGTGGATATAGACAAGTTTAAGTAATACGTTGTGTGTGTGTGTGTGTGTGTGTGTGTGTGCGTGCGTGCGTGCGTGTGCGCATTTGTGCGCGCATTTGTGCGTGTGTGTATGGCCTGTTTTTCGTCTTTGAACACGCCCCCACACTATGCCAAGAGACGTGTGCACACGTGCATGTGCATATGTTCCAAAAAGGTCTCTGTGCGCGTGTGCGTGTGTGTCTGCGAGGAGGAAGCGCTGTCAGCCTGTGATTAATCTACCACTGTCTGTCTAATTACCACCCGTCTACCCCACCCCCCCTCCAGTGCTCCACCGCAGGCGCGCTGACCCACGCCGGAAACCAAGCGCCCCCGCAAATTAAGGCCCTGTAAATATTTACTTTTAACTCTTGCCATCGCATTGTTTCCAATTTTGCGCTCCAGTGGCTCAAAAACCCCGGACGCCCCCACCTCACCCCCACCCCCCCCCCCCCCCCCCTCCGCCCGCATCCCACACCACTCTCTCCTTTCACTCACTCGCTCACTCCCGGACACACAAATACACCACCGCCCACTGAGGCAGTGTTCAAAAAACCTCCTTTCCTTTCAAGGACCCCCGCCCACATGTTGACATGCATTAGGCCACGGACCCCTATTTCATATCATTATCGGGCAGAAGCCTCTCCACTACATATTTTATCTTTTTATGTTTTTCCGTAAATTAATGCGTTACTTGATCGCACTACAGCATCACGCAAAAGTGTCAAAATATAAAAATCTGAGATTTATATAACAACATCGGAGAAGACTGTTAGATTTTGGAAGAAATGTTTTAGAATCAGCGTCGGGTCTTAATGGGTTAACTCAAGAAACACATTTTGACAGACAGTGGAACTTTTACGTGTAGTTGAGTAATATAGTGAAGTATTAAGGAATGTGTGTGGGTCTCTGTCAGCACTTGATGAATCCCCACTGTGCTCTGATCTCGGAAGATTACGGAGGCTCGCATGTTGCATCAACGGTGCGCATTTATCTTGCGTTGCAGATTTTTGCATCCTGCCCTATTGGCATTTATCTCAACAAAACTGTCTTGAAAAAAGTGATTTGAGAGGCAGCAGCAACATGAAAATATGAGCCGGGTTTATTACCTTATTAACTACATTTCAAGGTTGTGCTTGTAACGTGCAACTGTGAAGAAAGCTTTTCTTTTTTCTTTCACTACACAGAGTATAGTTTCAGCACATAAGCACACACACGCATGCACGCACGCACGCACCCACGCGCGCACGAACACGATGGAGCGGAACAGAAATATGAGAATAAGAATTGACGTATTAGGCGTAGGCCAATCATTTCACATCTCAATTTCACACCAATCTGTTTGGGGGGAAAACTATAAATTGCGGTTGTCTGCCTTTGAGGGAACCTACAGTACACAACAGTACATACAACTGTATTGTCTGCCTTTGAGGGAACCTACAGTACATAACAGTACATACAACTGTATTGAGGGAACCTACAGTACATAACAGTACATACAACTGTATTGAGGGAACCTACAGTACATACAACTGTATTGAGGGAACCTACAGTACATACAACTGTATTGAGGGAACCTACAGTACATACAACTGTATTGAGGGAACCTACAGTACATACAACTGTATTGAGGGAACCTACAGTACATACAACTGTATTGAGGGAACCTACAGTACATACAACTGTATTGTCGCTGTTGGGAAGAAACCTTGTTTCAACTTCTTCTGTAAACTCATACTCACACTGCTTTGTCCTAAATGAAAAGTATTGGACATTGCCCAGATACAAGCTTACAATGTGTTGCATTGTGTTGGCTTTATGTTTTAAGTATGTTAAGTATGTTTTAACCAATGAAAAGTATTAACAATTAACAAGTATTCCCCCCCCCCCCCCCCCCCCATTTCCTGAAAAACAACAGTGTTGGACATAGTATGTACTATAGGTTTCCACCCGACAGTGACAATATGTAAATGCATACAGACTGTTCTAGGGATGCACAGCATCAGAAATCACATCTTCTGATTTACTCTCGAGTCCTCCATGGCCCGTGCCATGACACTGGTCTTACGTCAAAAACAAACCGCCGTTGCTCCAAACTCCCATTGCTCTGACAATGCACGCTCTTGGTTTAAATTCAGTAGCGGAGTGGCCTATATATAACGTGTTCCTTCCACGTGTTAAGTCCCCTGTCAGGTGAAAAGAAGCGGCTTGGACTCAGTCCGTTACTCTCCCCAGGTTGGCAGAGGGAGTGTGGCGCCCAGGGTTGTATTAGAAATGGGTTTAAAAAATTGCGGGATAATAGTTTTTTTATATACATACCGGTATAAAAAAATGGCATTCCCATCTTACGCTAAGAACCGAATACACTTTGGACACAATTGTGATTATTCAGTTACAAGAAACATTCAAGTTTCACAAAGACATGCCTTTGCCGTTGCCACGGACATAAAGATAATTGGATTATGACTTTTTGATCCGGATAAAAGCATCTGTAGATGTCTATAAACTGGACAATCAGTGTTTTGGCAGATGATCGCGCTGTGGCCAAACACCAGCACTGTCCATGGTGCTGAATCAGCTCTCTCTCTCTCTCTCTCTCTCTCTCTCTCTCTCTCTCTCTCTCTCTCTGTGTGTTCCTGTAAGTGTTGTGATTAGTATATGCAGTAACACATTGATGTAAATGTTGACATCTAGCCTATTGGAGGATTACATTTTCAGTGAGAGTGAGGGGAAAATAAACGTTTGATTTGATACATAAAGCTGGTATTGGCAGTGCTGCCGTTCAGTAACCATAGCCACATAAACCCACAACATGGTGCAAGTACGATGAGCCAGGTTTTATATTGTAGCTATAATGTTCTTGGAGGAACATTAACCCATTTTGGGCGGGAACCCCTTTTGGTGTTAGCATTATGTTATGCTTTAGCTATTGAAAAATAGCAGATCTACAAGCTCATAGCGCGCCACCGAGTGGCGCGCTACGAGCTTGTAGGTCTGCTATTTTTGAAAAATCGAAGAACGACTGTCAATTTCAAACAGACATTTTTAGAATCTGATCTCAGGTCAAAATGGGTTAACTCACATCATCAGCCTAGAGCGATTAGAACACCTGAGGATGAAATTTCCCGGACATAAAGACCATTTCCACAGTAAACAATAAACCTACCCATCTCTTATCATCTATCTGGACTCTTTTGAAAAGACACCTATTCCCTCGGGCTTAAGGCAAATCATTGTTTGTTTGTTTTGTTTGGTTGTTTCATGACGGGCGCTACATAAATTCAAGCTATTAATTCATATTAATATTATTAAAATGGTAGAGAATACAGATCTGGAGAACATACAGTACTGTAGTTCTTATTATAGAGCCTATAGGGATGGGCCTTTGACAACAAATTGTTGTTATAGTCTTTTGAACAGTTTTCGATTAGATTTAGTCACATTTTAGTCACTTGGAATGTTTTAGTGTTAGTCTAGTTTTAGTCGACTAAATACCTTAAGATTTTAGATTAAATTGTATTTTGGCGGGCCTTGATGATGTTGTTATGGCTGATTTTACACTTGCTAATAGCCGATCTACAAGCTCACAATGCATCGCAGCGCGACGTGTTGTGAGCTTGTAGATTGGCTACTTTCAGCATGCAACAAAGGGTAAAATGACTTGTTTTTTACTTATCCTGGATCTCTTGTCCACTAGTCCCTCCCTAACATTTTAGTCTAGTTTTTATTTGTTGACGAAATTGTCAGTATATTTAGTCTCAGTTTTAAGCCCAAACCACACTAAAGGGTCAGGTTGGGACAAAACTGTTTTTAAGGTAAAACACACCAATGCAACTCATTGAGTTGCAATGAGTTGCACTGGTGTGGTCTACCTTAAAAAACGTGTTGTCCCAACCTGACCCTTTGGTGTGGCTTGGGCTTTAGTCATCATTAGTTTCGCTTAGTTTTCATTTAGTTTTCGACAGTGAAAAAAGGCAGTCGACAAACAGTATTAGTCTACAAAATCAACACTAGCCCCTCCATTCACACACATTTGCATGCTGAATGCTGCACAGCATTTCCAGTATTCCCCCGGCGTGCAGACCCCCTGATAATATTCAACCTCGGATTATAAGCACGTTAACGGTGCCATACACAAACTCATGCCACAGGTGTACTGAAAAATTGCTTGGGCACTGCAGGCTGAAAGCTCCTGAACACCCCCAGCAGCGTATGAAATATAATACTGTACACATTCCTGTATACTATACTATAGCTGAAGTGATTACCGGTAGCCTAAGAATGTAACCCATTATGATTTGTCTGTTCTTGTGGCCAGGGCTTTCGCGGTCATGACATTTAACTTGACGATTGATCATTCAAATTATTGCGATGATTAAATTGTAGTTCTTGGAACATAAAAATTACATTTCTGTTTGGCTTTTAGGCTTCTTATACAAATATCGCACAGGTCAGATGTGACAAATAACTTAATATACAAAGAAATTGCTTATTCAGTACCTTCATAAATGGTAAATATATAAATGGTGCATTTATATAGCGCCTTTATCCAAGGTGCTTTACATAGATTGTGCATTACATTCACACACACACACATTCATACACCGATGGCAGCGGAAACCATGCAAGGCACCAACCAGCACATCAGGAGCAATTAGGGATTCAGTGTCTTGCTCAAGGACACTTCGACACTAACTCTGGGGGAGCCTCTGGGGCAGCCTTGCGGTTACCATCCGGCCACTCTACCCCTGAGCCACCGCCGCCCCGTTATGCAAAAATAATTGAGATTATCTTCCGTACTAGTAAGTCATAATCAGGCTGTATGTAATAATTGTGACAGGCCTAAAGTACTATGACAACATTTGTGCCTTTCAGCATTGTGTAATGCATGCATGCACGCACGCACAGAATGTCAAAACACACTGAGATATTAAGGGCAACCTTAACCCATTTTGGGCGGGAACCCCTTTTGGTGTTAGCATTATGTTGTGCTTTAGCTATTGAAAAATAGCAGATCTACAAGCTCATAGCGCGCCACCGAGTGGCGCGCTACAAGCTTGTAGGTCTGCTATTTTTGAAAAATCGAAGAACGACATAGAAACATAGCTTTTTCAGAAAACTGTCAGGATGTAGAAGACATTTTTAGAATCTGATCTCAGGTCAAAATGGGTTAATGCCCCACTAGCCGATTCAGCACCATGGACAGAGCCAGAGAGTATTTTTGGAGCAATGGGCCTTCGGTGCAACGGGTGTTTGTTTTCCAGATAAGGGGCCGTCAGACTAATGGCCTCTCAGTCCAATGGGACGTTTCTCTGGACTATTGGGGTTTGGGTATAATGGGCCTTTGGACCAATGGGCAGTTCTTCCCTCAGGCCCGGTCCTTCGCACAGCAGTAATTAACGTGCATTGTGCATACAGAAACCTTTTGGACGAGCTGCGGTTTGCCACAAAGGGCCTTGGCATTTCGGCAACACCTCTTTTAATTCAGTCGCTGTCAGCTGCCGTGGCTGATGGGTTCCTGTGTGTTTGAGGTCCAGACAATGGTATCCGCTGGTTTTACACAGAGACCATAATGCCTTGTGGCGTAATGAACCACTGTACTGTCCACAGCTCAATCCGGTTTTAGCGCTAAAAGTTTTCTCATTAAAATGGAGCATCATTTTAATGAGAAGCGCTCTCTCTCTCTCTCTCTGGTGCCCTCAAAACCTCGTCACCTTTTATGACAATAAACACCCCTTTCAATTATTTTTTTGTGGCCTTTATTTTATATATTTTATGGAGGGACAGACAGTAGGCTGACAGGAAATGGGGAGAGAGATGGGGGGAAGACATGCAGTAAAGGCCGTCGGGATCGGGAGTCGAACACGCGGCACACTGCCAGACTGGATTACCAGCCAAGGTGCCTGGACCACTGAGCCATGGCCCAGGCCCTTTCAATGAATTCTAACATCCTGTTCTAACATGTGTGTTAAAAGAAAAGTATGAATCTTTACCATTTGTGGAAAAATATAGATTGTATATAAATATCCAGGTTCTTTAGGTACTAGTTAAAGGAATATCATGCATTTATAGAAAATAGTGTCCGGGTAGCTCAGTCGGTAGAGCTCTCGCGTTTGGACCACAAGTTCATGGGTTCGATCCCAGGTACGCCAACTCAGCGAATGAGTAGCACAGCTTGGTGGAAAGTACTAGGAGCTGATGGTAGGTGTGGTAAATGGTGCATTTATATAGCGCCTTTATCCAAGGCGCTTTACATAGATTGTGCATTACATTCACCCATTCACGTACACATTCACACACCGATGGCGGCGGAAACCATGCAAGGCACCAACCTGCTCATCAGGAGCAATTAGGGGTTCAGAGTCTTGTTCAAGGACACTTCGACGCTAACTCTTGGGGAGCCTGGGTTCGAACTGGGAACCTTGCGGTCGCCATCCGGCTACTCTACCCCTGAGCCACCGCCGCCCATGTGTGTGTGGGTGTGGCGCTTCACCTCAGCAATCCATCTCCCAGGAGGTCTAGCTAGCGCATTGTAACGGGGACGTACCGTGTTACCGGCTGATACCGACAATAGGCCACCCCTGATCTACTTCTTTATAGCAAAATGGTTGGATTGGTTGGGTTGGTTTCCTACCGGTGTGGAGCAGTGTGAGAGAGAGGGAAGAGACATGAGAATAATAGATTGATGCGAGCATGAACAAGTGATGACCTTCGTGGCCACCGGCTCGCCTCTGTTTGGATCCCACCCAAACTGTCTTTACGATCACAGACGGAGAAGACACACATACACACATTTGAAGACACACATGTCCGTGCATATATGGCAGCCACACAAACACGCACACGTACATGTACACACACCATACACACATTTGTATTGTACAGATTATTTATCTTATTATTATACTGTTTAGACTGATGATAGGTTATTGGTTTACCTACTGTATGATCCTAGATTACTATGTCTATGCATTTGATGCATTACCCCCTGTTTACCTTGCTTACTCTACACAACACACACACACACACACACACACACACACACACACACACACACACACACACACACACACACACACTCACACTCACACTCACACTCACACAGACTGTCACAGGGAGACTCATGTTGGCATTAAGGTGACTCTGGGAGCCATCATCCATCCACTCCATTCAATATTACACTGCCTTCAACCACATCAATCTAAGGCGCACGCACACACGCAAACATGCACACAAGTACCGTACGGCGTATGCACACATATTTATGCATTTCCAATTTTCTTGTCTCAGTCTTGATGTGTTAATTAGCAAACGCTGAAACAAATGAGCTGTGATGATTCAGAGACTGTCAGCCGTTCAAAGCCTTGAGATGATAATGAGGAAGTGAGTGAGTGCGTGCGTGCGTGCGTGCGTGCGTGCGTGCGTGCGTGCGTGCGTGCGTGCGTGCGTGCGTGCGTGCGTGCGTGCGCGTGGCAGTGGTGAAAAAGTACTCGGTATTGGCATCAAAATAGACTTAGACTACTGTATATACTATTGTCAAATTGCCAAAGTATATAATCGGTCTGAAGTAGTTTTGCAATAATGATCAATATCTACAACGTGACTAATAACTAAAGTTTTCAAATAATATTTGCTTTTGTGATGGAGTGGAGTAGAAGTATATTAATTATAATGAATTATAGACAATTGGAAGTACTCATCCAGTAAAGTAAAAATACCTCAAAATTGTAAGTAGTATTTGAGTAGATGACTTAGTTACTTTACACCACTGGTGTGTGGCTGTGTAGCATGAGCCCTATTGTCTTTGTGGTACAATGGTGTCATCACTCACGTGGCAAACATTGCAGACAAGTTTCAGATCTAAAAGTGTTTTGGAATACTAGGGGCTCAGTCACACGTGCCAATGTTTTGCATGCATAAAAACAAGTTTTGTATTGTACTAGGGCTGCAACTAGCGATTATTCAACCTTTTCTATTAGTCGAATAATCAGGAAGTACGCCGTTTTGATCATTTGTTTTATATTTTATACAGTATCAAGCTTGGTCGTACAACGGTGTCACACAAAAATAGCCGTTTTTATAATCAATTACTATTATTATAATGAATAGTGCACCGCATATCATAGAACCACTTTGCCAACTCACAATTTAACGGCTGTTGATTTCTGTCCATTTACTGTAGCTCTCATAATTTTCTCCTGCTGTCTCCCTTTCTTGGCATGGAAATTGAGAGCTGCATGCTGGCGAATTGTTTTTCCATGAATAACTTCCTTCCTTGTATTGGTTTGGCAACTGTGTGTGTGTGTGTGTGTGTGTGTGTGTGTGTGTGTGTGTGTGTGTGTGTGTGTGTGTGTGTGTGTGTGTGTGTGTGTGTGTGCGTGTGTGTGTGTGATTAAGGCATTTTCAATATTGATGTGGAACAAATAAAACTCATAAAAACTAGGGATGTCATGCAACTAGTGATTAGTCTACTTTTTCTATTTGTCGAATAATCGATTTTAGAGCCGAAACCGAATTGTCAAAGAACCTTGTCGTAACCTACTGTTTTATTGTAATGATGTGATCAAAATGTAATCATGTCTTTTTGCCATTATCATGTAGCTCTACAACAAAGGTACGGCCATGACAGCAATGGTATTCAGTTTTCGGCCAACTGTTTCCTATATTCGGTTTTGGCCAAGAATGTCCCATTCGGTGCATCCCTGTACAAAAAAACGGATGTGTACTTAGTTTGAAAGTCACTCCATACAGAAATAACATGACGCATAAAGGTTGCATTGTGAAGTATAAAGTAGGCTTTACTCTGTCAATCTCTCTCTCCCCCTTGGATCAGCCTTCCTGTCTGGTAGAGCCTTTCTTTATATGTCTCACTCTTGTCTTCTCTCTCTCTCTCTCTCTCTCTCTCTCTCTCTCTCTCTGCAGACGCTCTGCCTCTCTTTCCCCTCCATTTCAACCAATCATATTACCCAGAGTGCTTCTGTCTGATCACCCCCCTCCACCCCCCAAAGGCTTAACCGACCACTGTTTGATCCGCCTTGTCCAAGGACTCCCAGCGTTACATCCCCAGCTATTAGCCTGGGCCCGGGTCCCGGCTATGTCGGAACCGTTATCTCTATCATTAGGGGCCACGCGAAGGGCTCACGGTGTGCACTGACAGCCTGACTGGCAGTAGAACACAGGGCCGGGGGCAAGCTATTAGGATGAGGCCTGTTGTAAGGCTCCGTGGACATATTGAGCAGTAGAATTGGGTCCAATTGGTTTCTAGTGCGATCTATCTGGCGCTGACCAGCTACACTGCAGATTGCCGTTTGATTTGATTCCACCACTCCTGTTCCTGCAGTTAATTTCCGCTGTGCGCAAATAAGCTGGCAAACTTTGTAGTATGAAGACTAGAGAAACTGTTTTGTCTATCCATAATCTCTCTCCACTGTCTCCAGTCAACCGAGAACATAATTTATGCCTGATTTATACTTGATTGTGGTTCGTGTCGCGCCTTGCAACTATCCGATGAGCCAGCTGACAGCGTGTCACGTTGTTAGCCTGCAGATTGGCTGTTTTCAATGCACCACACCCGGCATCCGTTATGCATCCTCTGTATGCGTTTGGATTATTTGACCTTACTCTGCCTCTGTCCTCTTTCTAGTTCACCGAAACTAAAATGACGAGAGCACGCATGAAAAACATGTCATAAAATCGCCCACATCTTTAACCCATTTAGGCCTGACCTCAAAATTTAAAAATAAATCTTCTAAATCCTCCAGTTTTCTGAAATAAATATTTTCACGATTTTTCAAAAATAGCAGATCTACAAGCTCGTAGCGCGCCACTCGGTGGCGCGCTACGAGCTTGTAGTTCTGCTATTTTTCAATAGCTAAAGCATAACATAATGCTAACACCAAAAGGGGTTCCCGCCCAGAATGGGTTAAAACTGTAAGCCTGTGATGTGACAATAAACGTGATTGTAAATGTAAATCAGGCTTCGCTTCACGTGCCAAACACGGTGACACAGACTTCTATATGATTAGTAGTGATGGTGTTAAACATTATCCATTCAGCAATGCATCGCGATTCGGCCGTGCAGCAATGGAATGCAATGCAGCAATGTGACAATGTGACATAATCGATAACTGAAGCCTACAGTACAGTTGGGTGCCACCGATATTGTCCCTTATCATTTGACCCATTTAGGCCTGACCTCAAAATTTAAAAAAATCCTTCTAAATCCTCCAGTTTTCTGAAATAAATATTTTCACGATTTTTCAAAAATAGCAGACCTACAAGCTCGTAGCGCGCCACTCGGTGGCACGCTATGAGCTTGTAGATCTGCTATTTTTCAATAGCTAAATTATAACATAATGTTTAAAACACCAAAAGGGGTTCCCGTCCAAAATGGGTTAACTGTCCTTTTGCGCAGATCACGCAAACCGCAGCAAAAAGAAAAGGACAATATCGATGGCCTCCAACTGTATACCGGTAATATATAACCAGTAAGACGCCCTGAGGATGCGTGCAGCCGTGCACGCATCCTCCTGGGTGACGGAAGACTGCTGGGCGAGCGCTGACGCTTTGGCATGGGGGGGTCAGATCAACATATGGAATGAATTCTGTACTGGCCATATATGGAGCGTGTCTTCAGCTAGTGTACAGGGTTTGATGAGGTCAGATCAACATATGGAATGTCAGAACAGGTCAGCTCCATATATGGAGATCTAAGGGTGGCAGTGGGGGCAGTGTCTTGAGTCTACAGGGTTTGATGAGGTCAGATCAACATATGGAATGAATTCTGTATTGGCCAAATATGGAGTGTGTCACGAGGCGTGACGGATTGACTGACAGATTTTGCAGGTTTTCATAGTAAACTGCGACCTACGGTCTCAAAAACTATAGTAACTGAAGCTGTCAAATACAGTGATGTAGTGGAGTAAAGAGTTAAAAAACCTCTGAGATGTAGTGGAGGGTCCAGGGACCCCCAGGGGTCGGTGTTCCCCCATGGGATTTTCAAAATAAAGAATAACGCTGTAAGCCAGGGGAGGATAACGCCCTCTAGTGGCAGTGATGTCAGACTTTGGTGCTCTGCATTGATTGGTTGATTGAAAATGTCATAGACATACAGTAGATGGCTCAAGGCAGCGTGATTATGAATCCCACCAACGTTCTAGGGTAGACCCGCCTCACCATGTGTCTGATTGGCTCCCGGGAAGGCATCGTTTTACTGAGGTTAGGCCGTTCGGGTTAGGTTTAGGGGGGTGCATACTTAGTTTAGACTAGTCATTGGTTAGACATGGGTTAAGGTTAGGTTTAGGTGTGCTGCCCCGTGGGAGGTTAGGTTTAGGGTGAGGGTTTGAGATAGGTTGTAGTTGTAGGACTAATGACTGGTCGCAAAAACGAGAACTGTCAATCACAACGACTACTGACCAATCACAGCAGGGCTTTCTCCGACGTCGTTCACCCGGCGGCCATCTTACTGCGGTCCTACAGTACAGTACGTTCTATGGTAGCTAGTGATCACGTACAGGTCAATACATCACTAGTGATCAAGTACAGGTCAATACATCACTATCATTGTATCCGTTGGCTATTCAAAAATAGCAGATGTACAAGCCTCGTATGTACGTCTGCTATTTTTTTAACACAAATCTTCTCCTCTGGGGGTACCTGGCACAAAACACTTTCAGATTGGGGTCCTTGACTTGGAAAAAGTTTGAGACTGAACTCCACCAGTGGAGAGCAGCTCGTCCTCTGGAGGGTAGTTTGAGACTGAACTCCACCAGTGGAGAGCAGCTCGTCCTCTGGAGGGTATTAGACTGAACTCCACCAGTGGAGAGCAGCTCGTCCTCTGGAGGGTATTAGACTGAACTCCACCAGTGGAGAGCAGCTCGTCCTCTGTAGGGTAGTTTGAGACTGAACTCCACCAGTGGAGAGCAGCTCGTCCTCTGGAGGGTAGTTTGAGACTGAACTCCACCAGTGGAGAGCAGCTCGTCCTCTGTAGGGTAGTTTGAGACTGAACTCCACCAGTGGAGAGCAGCTCGTCCTCTGTAGGGTAGTTTGAGACTGAACTCCACCAGTGGAGAGCAGCTCGTCCTCTGGAGGGTAGTTTGAGACTGAACTCCACCAGTGGAGAGCAGCTCGTCCTCTGGAGGGTAGTTTGAGACTGAACTCCACCAGTGGAGAGCAGCTCGTCCTCTGGAGGGTAGTTTGAGACTGAACTCCACCAGTGGAGAGCAGCTCGTCCTCTGTAGGGTAAAGTTTGAGACTGAACTCCACCAGTGGAGAGCAGCTCGTCCTCTGGAGGGTAGTTTGAGACTGAACTCCACCAGTGGAGAGCAGCTCGTCCTCTGTAGGGTAAAGTTTGAGACTGAACTCCACCAGTGGAGAGCAGCTCGTCCTCTGGAGGGTAGTTTGAGACTGAACTCCACCAGTGGAGAGCAGCTCGTCCTCTGTAGGGTAAAGTTTGAGACTGAACTCCACCAGTGGAGAGCAGCTCGTCCTCTGGAGGGTAGTTTGAGACTGAACTCCACCAGTGGAGAGCAGCTCGTCCTCTGTAGGGTAAAGTTTGAGACTGAACTCCACCAGTGGAGAGCAGCTCGTCCTCTGTAGGGTAAAGTTTGAGACTGAACTCCACCAGTGGAGAGCAGCTCGTCCTCTGTAGGGTATTCCCATGCAGTAGACAGAGAGACGGGTGGGGGGGGGGGGGGGGGGATGTGGTCTTGGAGAATAACAGTATAGTTTTATATTGATGGCCTGCCAACGTGGGGCCAGTGTGGTCCCCGTGTTTCTCTGTGCCCCCTGGGGGCCTGCGGGAAAATATTATTCTGATGTTCCCTCTTTCGCATGAATCATGCATGAGTCTGCGTGTGCGTGTGCGCGTGTGTTTTTGTGTGTGTGTGTGTGTGTGCGCGTGTGCAAGCTGTATCTGTCTATGTGGATGCATATACAGTACATACTGAATATGTGGGTCACAAAGAGATGCCATCTCAAGTGCCTCTGTAACACATACCCACTCACAGTGCATAGTACCTAAAGCCTAATACTCACACGGGCAGATGCAAAGATCCACAGCATGTATGTCGCTTAGTTTCTTTGTATCTGAAGTTGAAGCCAGTTCAACTCATTTGTATCTTTTGTAGCCGCTACAAACGTCGGGTTTGCTTTGTAGCTTCCATTGAAAATGAATGGTAGACTGTATCTTTGTATCTGACCGTCTGAACATCAGATAGGCTAATGTTATGAATTACCTTTCAATGTTACAGGAAGGTGGCCTTAAAGGTGACCACCAACACATAATATGTGTTTGTTTTGTACTATGTGTACTAATTATAGTAAAGGTTATACACAATAAACGCGTAATGACTCAAATCATCTGTTTGGTGGGTGTGGTATAATAACCACTATAATGTTCTATATCAGTCCACGACTAAGAATTACATTTTCACTTTATTTCTGTATTTCTCTTCCTGTATGCTCACACCAGCAGGCAAAAAAAAAAAAAAAAAAAAACGGTTCATGATAACAAGGTGAAATATTGCCTTGTTATCATAACCTCTTGCGATATTGCAGTTGCTCAGTATTGATTAATTTCGCATTTACAGCCCACTCAATCTAACAAACAACAGTTTTAGGATCACTGGACACTAATTTACTTTGTGGCTAAACTGTGTTACACAGATTGGAGAGGCTATGGGGGCAGGATGAGCGATTTGTGTCTACAGTTACGTTGGATATTGATTAGAGTCTTTCAGCAAAACAGAACCAGCGTGGTATTTGTTTACTCTGCTTCAGGTATTTGTTTACTCTGGTTCACTGAGGAGAGGTTGCCACCTCTATACAGTTGGAGGCCATCGATATTGTCCTTTTCTTTTTGCTGAGGTTTGCGTGATCTGCGCAAAAGGACAGTTAACCCATTTTGGGCAGGAACCCCTTTTGGTGTTTTAAACATTGTTATTGCTATTGAAAAATAGCAGATCTACAAGCTCATAGCGCGCCACCGAGTGGTGCGCTACGAGCTTGTAGGTCTGCTATTTTTGAAAAATCGTGAAAATATTTATTTCAGAAAACTGGAGGATTTAGAAGGATTTTTTAAAATTTTGAGGTCAGGCCTAAATGGGTCAAATGATAAGGGACAATATCGGTGGCACCCAACTGTAAGCACACTTTCAGCTGCCCGTATAGGAACATCGACAGTGGAGAATTTATGGACTCGTTTGTCTTGGATTACGTTCATGGTGGCTGGCCTGCTCTTCGAGTGAGTTATCGCTTGTGTGGTCCTGAGTACCAGGCAATGGTCAGCACGGGCAAGACTGACAATTCACGAGTCACTTAAATAGAAAGGAACAGACTTCGTACAGTACAAGAAGGAACACTCATATTTTCACGGTTGCTCAGCAACTCAGCTTGACTGAGCTTTTGAAACAGTTAGAAGTGTCTGTTGCTTTATAAAAAGAAATCAATTATTCCATTGTGTAGCCGCTGAGCACAAAAAGGTGCAAAGTTTTACAAATTAGGAGCTATAATTGAACCTAATTTATGTTCACAGGTTCACGGTATTTTGTGAGTGCTTCTCAGCAACTCAGCTTGACTGCTCTTTTGATACAGTCAGCAGTGGCTGTTACATATCTGCCTAGTACAAAGAGGTCCACAATTTGACAAATTAGGCCTTCTAATTGAGCCAATTAGTACTGTAAATGACCCCCCCGCCTGCCAGCCTGTGGCTTGGCATTCTGGGATATAGCGGGCACATTGGACCCCCGCATCATTTGCCCTCGGCAACCTTCCTGCCCTCCGTGGGATTGGAGAACAGAGCACGGAGCGTCTGGCTGACCCCCCACCCACGGAGCGTCTGGCTGACCCCCCACCCACAGAGCATCATCCCAGACCTGGAGCTATATTGATCCAGAGAGACCTATTAATGGTCCTGCTCTTCGGTTGCCAGTGAAACTACGCCACGCGGTCGGCAGTTCCTCTTAAAGGCACTCCCGGTGCTCAGCTGGCCTGAGTGCAGAACCTTATTAACACCCAGGCCTGGTTTCTATCTTCTCAACGTCATTCACTCTCAATTCTCCAATCTCATTTCTCATCTCCTTTATCAGTTTGTTTCCCTCTCCCTGCTCACGCTCTCTCTCTCTCTCTCTCTCTCTCTCTCTCTCTCTCTCTCTCTCTTTCTCTGTCTCTCTCCCCCTCCCCTGCATGGTCTCAGTTATGGGTTTTTGGAAGATGAAAGTTTAATGGTAGATATTGGCCGAGCGTGGGCTGAGGCGCCGTCCCAGGGTGCCTGGCGAGATGGACTGGCCTTCTCATCTCTCTATGGTTCAATTAGAGGACACATATCCACGTCCTGCTCTGCACTGAGAGGCACACGCACAGGCACACGCACAGGCACAGGCACACGCACAGGCACATGCACTCTCGTGCATCGGCAAAACAACAAAGCAGAAGAAACCAGTGACTTAGCGAGACTGGGCGCCGTGTGCCAGAGACAGTACAGAGAGAGACGCTGGCACAACGAACAGCTAAACATTGTGTGACTCGTCTCCCAATTATGGGCTTCTGAAGGGGAACACGGTGCCCATACTTGTGAGCTTCCTCTGGCTCACAGTCTGTTTAAACTGAACATCCCATGCTTCTTCTAAAGAGAATAGAGTTCTTTAAGAAAGCCGACCGCTTCCGTGCAGTGGTTCTCAAAGTGCGGTCCGGGACTCTGCAGTGGTCCTTAAAGGTGTTCCAGGGGGGTCCCTATAGCAAAATGAAATGAAAATATAGCATAGGAATGCCTTTAACCACTTTAATCCTATTTTATGCTTTGGCCATTCAGAAATAGCACAAACTTGGAAATTCTTTACACAAACCTTCTCTTCTGGAAGTCTCTGGCACGAAATCTTTTCAGAACTGCGGCCAAATACATTATGAATTTGGGGGTCCTTGACATGAAAGTGTTTGAGAACCACCGACTTAAACCATATATACTTGTTTGACCGGTGTCCTCCAGGGCTCTCTACATTATATTTCCCTCTCTACACCATATCTCTCCGGCGAAACTATAGCCATTCTGTAAGCTCACAACACCATCTACAACGCTTGTAGATGGCCTATATTTCTGGCCCCCTGCATGCAGAATAGGGATGCTGCAGTGTCCATGTGGTTAACCCATTTAGGCCTGACCTCGAAATCTTCTAAATCCTCCAGTTTTCTGAAATAAATATTTGCACAATTTTTCAAAAATAGCAGACCTACAAGCTCGTAGCGCGCCACTCGGTGGCGCGCTATGAGCTTGTAGATCTGCTATTTTTCAATAGCTAAATTATAACATAATGTTTAAAACACCAAAAGGGGTTCCCGCCCAAAATGGGTTAAGGTGCATGTCTACTGTCACGCTGCCTCATCAGACAGCTATAGATGCTAATTATCCGCCTTATTACATCCGGACGCTGAGGCCCTTGCACTTTGGAATCCAAACAGCTTTTATTGTCAGTGGGAGAATTGAAGAAGGAGGGGACAGAGGGTGGAGAGAGGCGGGGCGGAGGGCAGGAAAGCGCCAGCCGGCCCAAACTAAGCAATAATACGGTTAATGATGACTTTAAATGAGACAATTATGGGATGGAGATAAAGCAATAACAAGGGGGACGGGCTGGGACGAATAAGCTTTACAGAGCTGACGCTGATTAGCCAAGTCCTGACGCTAATGGCGCTGGGGATGTGGAGGCAGACACTGCCTTTAACCTTGCTCTGTGTGTGTGTGTGTGTGTGTGTGTGTGTGTGTGTGTGTGTGTGTGTGTGTGTGTGTGTGTGTGTGTGCGCACACACACAGCTCTTGTACTGTACATCTCGTCTTGCTCTCGGTCCATTCAGCACAGACTGTTTCTACGCGATTACATCATGTCACTTAAGGACGTCGTTACGCATGTAACTGCATGCATGCGTAATCTCTCGCATGCTTTATGCATTGCAATGCACGCTTGCCTGCACAGTGAAATACAGGTTATTTAACTTCTAGAGACCGCAACCCTATAAAGAGGGTATTTTCACATGCTTAAAGCTGAGAATCGTCCTCGGCATTATAGTGTGTTTGGCACAGCCGCCCGCCCCAGCTCTGTGTGTGTGCACGTGCGTGTGTGTGTGCACGTGCGTGTGTGTGTGTGAGAGAGACGTGGGTCCCCAGGGCCACTATAAGCTGCTTACGAGCGTTGACCTTTGACCGCTAGTGGGCAGTGAAAGACTCAGCCTCCTAATCTCTGTCCTGTGCTTCTGGGCAGCGCTTCCTGCCACAATGTACAGCTCTCCTCACCATTACCACCGCCGACCACCAACACCAGCACATACAGTACAGTGCACCAGGGCTTCTCAAAGGGCTTCTCTAGCCCATTTTGACCTGAGATCAGATTCAAAAAATGTCTTCTACATCCTGACAGTTTTCTGAAAAAGCTATGTTTCTATGTCAGTGGTTCTTCGATTTTTCAAAAATAGCAGATCTACAAGCTCGTAGCGCGCCACTCGGTGGCGCGCTATGAGCTTGTAGATCTGCTATTTTTCAATAGCTAAAGCATAACATAATGCTAACACCAAAAGGGGTTCCCGCCCAAAATGGGCTAGGGCAGTGCATGGTTCTCAAACTTTTTCATGTCAAGGACCAATTGACACTAATTCACCCGCGGACCCCCATTTGAAGAGATATGCCAAGAACCCCCATAAGAGAAGATCTTTACGGCTCTAGCAGTGATTCTCAACCTGGTTCATTTCAAGGATCCCCCAGTTTGACATGCGTTAGTCTACGGACCGCCAATGGCATTTCTGTCTCTGAGACCCCGATTTATATTGCAAAATCAATGTTAATTTAACTCAGAGTGTGCAATGGGTCCATTCGGTTCTAAACTATATCATTTAGCTGGGAACCCCCTGGAACTCCCTCAAGGACCCCTGGGGGTCCCCGGACTCCACGTTGAGAACCACTGCCCTAGGGTGCAAGTCCAGGGGTGCCTCAGAATAGTGAGAAAGAAGCCAACCATGGTTCCCCAGCATCCTTTAAATTTGGGGGAATATATATATATATATATATATATATATATATATAAAATCCCAACCTCCCCATTTCCCTTGTGTAACTGTTCAAATAGTCCACATTTCCAGAGTCAACCCTGTGTTATAATCACCATGATTGTCACATACCAGAGACTGCCTGGCAGAACTGGATAACAGAGACAATGACCATTGGCTTACTGAGAGCACGGCCCTCGCATACCTCTGTATTTAAACGCTTCATCGACGCTGCCATTTCTCGTATGAAAAGGTTATTTACAGTCAGGGCCTGCAGACGCAAAGACTTGAGAACCACTGCAGTACACAACTCCAACCACAACTACCACTTTAAGGACTCATTCAAGCAGGCTCATTTTCTTTTTAATTAATTTTTTTGTGGCTTTCGCCTTTATTTCATATGTTTTTATAGAGGGATAGACAGTATACCGCTGAGCGCTGACCCAGGCCAAACCTACTCATTTTCATAGCAACATTCTCATGCTTCATTTATGCTCCGTTGTACAAGATTGTCATCAGTGGTGTACTTTTTACTCTACGCTATATTTCAAGTATAAATCAGGTTTAAAATGTCTCGGTTCTTGTCGCGAATCTTTGGTCTGACGCTGAACTGCGGTAAAGGCTTCCATGGAAGGCAATATGTTGCTTATAAATTAGTCCTCTTTGGGGGTGTGTGTGTGCGTGCGTGTGCGTGTGCGTGCGTGTGTCCTCTCCTCTGTGTGCTGGCCTTGTACTGGCTCACTGCGTATAGAAGACGTATGTGATTCAATGGCCGATATTGACTCCATCTCAACAACGCCATCTCATCTCAGCAGGGGGCCTTTTTTCTCACTTTCTCCACTTTCATTTTGGCAAATAGTTTAGCCTGGCTCCGGTTTAGAGGAATATATTACACTGGCAGCAGTTTAATAGAATATGTTTCTTTTTCAGATAAGCTATAATCTCTCGCTCGCTTTCTAAATCGCTTTTTCTCCATCCCTCCTCCCTCTCTTTTTTCCCACCTCGTTTTTTCTCTCTCTCTCTCTCTCTTTGTCTCTATTTCTCTCTCTGTCTCTCTGTCCTCGTTTTACAGAGTTCAGCAGC
Source organism: Electrona antarctica (assembly GCF_951216825.1). Taxonomy (NCBI): domain Eukaryota; kingdom Metazoa; phylum Chordata; class Actinopteri; order Myctophiformes; family Myctophidae; genus Electrona; species Electrona antarctica. Next base: position 24,500,535 of record NC_136802.1, on the reverse strand, counting down.
TGATAAGTCCATCGATCCGGATCGGGCCGTTGTTGAACCACACCCGGACGGATGAGACGGGGCCCGTGAGGATGGAGCGTAACAGGATCGCAGCTGGGGAAGCGTTCCAGATCGCCATCGCGTCGTCACTCCGACACTGACCCGGCCCCTCTGTGAGGCCGCCTGGACCTTTGTCTCGAGACCCTATAACCCTCGGCCTCCCCCACCCCCACCCGCCCCCCCAACCCCCTGGCCCAAAGGTTTAGACCGCCGCACACCTCAACCGTACCTTCAACTCAGCCTGACCACCACTCGTCTTAAGACTTTGAGCCGCTTCGTTTTTCTTGTAAGAGCACTAAAGCTTTGTGCTGTGAACCCGGTTTCCCGTTGTCGTTCCCACCCGTGAACGTCCAGACCTTGTGGTTTGGCCCTCGACACATTAGGACTCCCGACAGGTCGGAACTCAGTCATGTACCTCCTCCCGCTTCCTGTGTGTAAACGAGCTGGGCGGGGCCTGTCGCCCAGGCCGCCGCCCCTCCACAGCAGCAGCAGCAGCAGCAGCAGCAGCAGCAGCAGCATTGTGACCCACAGGCACGGCACGGTGTGCCTGCTGGGCCTGGCGCTGCTCCTCAGCCTGGGCGCCGGCACCGCCGGGGGTCAGAAGCTGGACCCGTCCAAGAACCCCACGGTGACCACCAACTACGGGAAGCTGCGCGGCATCAAGAAGGACCTCAACAACGAGATCCTGGGCCCCGTGGAGCAGTACCTGGGCGTGCCGTACGCCACGGCGCCCATCGGCGACCGCCGCTTCCAGCCGCCCGAGGCGCCGGGCTCCTGGCAGGAGGTGCGCAACGCCACGCAGTTTGCGCCCGTGTGCCCGCAGAACGTGCACGGCGTGCTGCCCGAGATCATGCTGCCTGTGTGGTTCACGGACAACCTGGACGCGGCGGCGGGCTACATCCAGAACCAGAGCGAGGACTGCCTCTTCCTCAACGTCTACGTGCCCACCGAGGACGGTGAGTGTGGACGGGACGGGAGGGGAGGGGCTCTTCTTTAACCCAGTGGTTCTCACACCGTTTCATGTCAGCCACCCCCAAATTGACACGAATTAGCCCACGGACCCCCATTTGAAAATAATATGCCAGGGACCCCTATAGGAGAAGATCCCCAATGGCATTGGGGATCGGGGACCCTTATGGGTCTGAGTTACAGACCCATAAGGGTCCATTTGGTTCCTATACCATCTGGAAGTCCCTCAAGGACCCCTGGGGGTCCCCGGACCCCACTTTGAGAACCACTGCTTTAGCCCATTTAGGACTGAGACCAGTCTTCTAAATCATGAAAAAATTCAGAAAAAATATCAGTGGTTCTCAAACTATTTTATGTCAAGGACGCAAAAGATGATGTATTTGGCCACCGACCCCCCCCATCTGAAAATATGTTGTTCCAGGGACCCCCCCCAGAAGCAAAGATTTGAGTTAAAAAACGCTCTGAAAGAATATGTTCAAAGATTTGCAGACATCATGATTTTTCTAAAATAGCAAAACATGCTTAAAACACCAAAAGGGGTTCCTGTCCTGGATGCGTTAAAGCAGTGGTTCCCAAACTTTTTCATGTCAAGGACCCCCAAATTGACACTATTTAGCCCCGTGGACCCCCATTTGAAGAGATATGCCAGGGACCCCCCATAGGAGATTTGTATGGCACTAGCAGTGATTCTCAACCCGTTTAATGTCGAGGACCCCCCAGTTTGACATGCATTAGTCTACGGACCTCCATTTAATGCCATTTCTATCTCTGAGACCCAACTTTATATTGAAAAATCTAAATGTTAATTTAACTCTTAACGGGTCCATTTGGTTCCATTTGTACACACTCAGAGTTACAGAACCATAAGGGTCCATTTGGTTCCAAATTATCATTTAGCTGGGGACCCCCTGGAACTCCCTCAAGGACCCCTGGGGGTCCCCGGACCCCACTTTGAGAACCACTGGGGTACGTGATTTTCTTTGGTTAAAATAAGTGTTAAAAAACCTCTATATTGTGACAGTACAGTACTCATTGCTATAGAGTGTTTGTTCAGTAACAGGAGTCTCCGTGTCTCTCCAGCTTTTCATTAAACAGAAAATGCTTTTTCAGGTTGGGATACCAATTTTATCCAATCAGCATAGAGAACGCAGTCAGATGAAGCATGTGGAATTGTAAGTGATCACACAAAGAAATGAGCAGACACAAATGGAACTGGAACACAATACACAGATTAAGCTGATAAATGGCTACTCTTTCCTGATTGAAGTTTTGTCACCTACCTGAAAGTCTGTTTATTATAAAGCTGGAGAGTTACTGAACAAACACTCTATAACAAACAATTATTGTCAGAATATAGTGGTTTAACTTTTGTTTTAACCAAAATATGTATATCACTTACTCTTACCGTTCACTTACTCTATAGCGTTAAGTCCTTCAGCGGTTCTTTGTGGTGGTATAGATAGCACTGCTGTCATACAAAGAACCTGTTCAGCTCATCCATGTATGGTGCCTTAAAGCAGTGCTTCTCAAACATTTTGATTTCAAGGACCTCCGTACCTCTGAGAGTGTGTCCCCATTTGGTGAGTTTCCACTAGAAAGATAAAAATATCTTTCTAGTCGCTTGAAGCACTTCATTTTGGTCGTGCTGGCCAACGTGGGGGGGGGGGGGGGTGGTCCTCAGCTGGGATTTCCCACCTAGAGCGAAGACACCAAGGCGACGGAATGATTTGTTGGCGTCACCCCGTTCGATTTTCTATAGAGCCCATTTTGAAAACCACTGCTTTAGGTTCTTCAGCTTAATTAAGCAGCTCTAATAGTGCTATAATAGCACCTTAAAGGTGCTATATATAGCACCTTTAAGGTGCTATTATAGCACATTTAACGTGCTATTATAGTTTAGGAAACTCCTTATGATTAGCAGCCACTTTTAGTGCTATTTAGCACTGTCTTAGTGTGAATTTTCACGATGTGGCGTTACAGGAACGCCCATGGATCGCTGAGTCATCGCTGAGTTAAAAAAAAGATAATTTTCTTCTTTTTTGTGGTGTGCACACACACACACACACACACACACACACACACACACACACACACACACACACACACACACACACACACACACACACACACACACACACACACACACACACACACACACACACACACACACACACGTTAACCTTATGAGCCCATACTTCTTTGCATGAAAAGTAGCACAAACAGTCAATGTATTAGCTCACAACAGGCTCTGTTGCGATGTGACACGTTGTGAGCTTGACATTGGTTATTATATTGCTATTTTTGTCTTTTTTCAACGCTTTTTTACACCTGTGGTTATCACCAGAACTGACTTCACTGAAGCTATGTGCTGTGGGTTGGGCTGGTGGGAGAATATTGTACTGTTTGTGCAGAGGACTGCCTTAAACAGTATGCAAAATATTCCACCACGGATCACCCAAGGTTTCTATTGCCCTTTTTCCTGTTTTACACGCCATTCACAGTGTTATAAAACACAAGAACAAAAGGGGTTACCAGGCACTTTTATGACAGAAGGATTGGATGACATTTGACTTTTCTTATATTTTTCACCATCAAGACCCCTCCTAGTTGGTTCGTCTATAATATATGCACCGTAGGCTTTTAGGTGTATAATAAAAGAGAAATATTTCCTTTTACATCTTTTCCCCCCCTGCAGGTAAAAGAAAAGCACAATCACCCTTCACCCACCGTACCTCTTTCCTTCCCTAGGGTGTTAATAAAAGTAAGGAATGTGAGTTTTGCAGGTTGATTTGCCACTTTGACTTTTACTTAAAAGGAGTTTTCATATGCAGAAAGCTTCAGTGTGGACTTCCTGTCTGATCCCAGAATGATGCGAAGCCAATTTTGTTATGAAACAACCACTCAGTCCGATGATGTTTACACACTGTCTTTTATTGGATCAACAAGTGAATTTTTCGGAGGTTGGCCTACATAAGGGGCAAGCCTGTTGCACATATAAGATTGTATAATTGTATACTTGACCTTGCTGCTTACTGACACCACGGCGCAAGCTGCCCTGCACCCATCCACTGAGGTTGTCAGATAAATGTATTAACATCTCTGTAAATATGAGTGAAAGTACCGCATACATGCACCCTAAAGCCTCATTTGTGTTTGGTTGAGCTCCAGCTGTCGAGCACCAGAAACAGCAGATCTACAAGCATTCTGTTATACTTTAGCTATTGAAAAATAGCAGATCTACAAGCTCATAGCGCGCCACCGAGTGGCACGCTATGAACTTGTAGGTCTGCTATTTTTGAAAAATCGTTAAAATGTGCCTCAAATCTTTCCGAAAATTGTCATGATTTAGAAAAATGTGTGTTTGGTTGAGCTCCAGTGTCGAGCACCAGAAACAGCAGATCTACAAGCTCGTAGATGTGGTATTTCCAGTGCTCGACACCGTGTGTTTCCAGTTTCCACCAACCATCTTGTCTTTTCAACACCTTTCCAAAGTGATGTGTGTACCCAGGCTGTTTTAGCCCTCGCATTTCAACACCGTCCCCCCTTCAACAACACACCTCCCTCATGTGCAGCTACCGGTGCTCAAACAATGTGCCATTCTATGTACAGTAGGTCTATACCACGGAGATTCTTCCCACACAGGTTTTGTTTGTGCTTTTTTTTTGTTTTGTGGCTCAAATCCGAGAAGTGTGCGAACCCACGAACGTACGCTTGTGCAGGAGAGGTGTGTAAAACACCCCCACAAAGCACAGGTGTGGCTGCTGTCAAAATATTTGCTCACACACGTTGTGTATTTCTTGGGTGTTTTTTTGTTTGTTTTGTTTTTGCTCCCACACATTCATGAATACACACACACACACACACACACACACACACACACACACACACACACACACACACACACACACACACACACACACACACACACACACACACACACACACACACACACACACACAGACACACACACACAGTGACACATGCAGGTTAGGGAGTTCTGTGCATGCACAATGTATAGATGCTTCACATGCTGTCTTTGTAGTGAATGGTACAGTGTTGTCATGGTCCCAGAATCTGACCTTCAGTCTGCAACCAAACACAACAGTGTCATTACCTTCTTCTTCCTGCCCTGATTCCCTGTGCTTGTCTGTCCTCCTGTCTATGTACTTTAATGCTGTGCATAGTGCATACGCTATCACAGACACTACTCTGCCTATATGGACATTTTAGCCTAGAGCTGTAGTAAAATGTTGCTCAATTTCTCCTCCTCTCCACTCGGTTGTCCATATCTCTCTCTCTCTCTCTCTCTCTCTCTCTCTCTCTCGCTTGTCTTTTTTCCTTATTCTTTGACCTTTCAAACGTTCAACAGTGCATATTTCTGCCTCTCCTAAGGCCCTTTTACCGGCATCCTTTCCGATTGTCCTCAAAAGCCCCCTCCCCCTCTCTCAATTTTAGTAGATTCATCTCAAATCAAATTACTTCTTAATGCAGCGTAAAAGGAGGGAAACGGGGACATTCAGTCTGGAATGTGTGTATAAGTGTGTGGTTGTTGTTGTTGTTGAGCAGTAAAACAGATGCAGTAACGCTTTCGGTGTCTCTAATAAATGTTTAAAGTACTAACTCAACCTAACCCTGCATGCGTCATCAAATCGCTTCTCTCCATTAACCCATTCTGGGCGGGAACCCCTTTTGGTGTTTCAAGCATTCTGTTATACTTTAGCTATTGAAAAATAGCAGATCTACAAGCTCATAGCGCGCCACCGAGTGGCGCGCTATGAACTTGTAGGTCTGCTATTTTTGAAAAATGGTTAAAATGTGCCTCAAATCTTTCAGAAAATTGTCATGATTTAGAAAACCTTTTTATTTATTTTTCGACGTCAGGCCTGAATGGGTTAAAAGTAATCGTGCTACTACTGTAAATGCCATAATTGGAACGAGGAAATGAAATAAATGAGTCGCAGGTTAATGTACTGGTGGTTAACCCATTTTGACCTGAGATCAGATTCTAAAAATGTCTTCTACATCCTGACAGTTTTCTGAAAAGGCTATGTTTCTATATCAGTCATTCTTCGATTTTTCAAAAATAGCAGACCTACAAGTTCATAGCGCGCCACTCGGTGGCGCGCTATGAACTTGTAGATCTGCTATTTTTCAATAGCTAAAGCATAACATAATGCTAACACCAAAAGGGGTTCCCGCCCAAAATGGGTTAACATTATTAATACCTGATCAGTGCAGCGTTGTATCATGGATGCCCAGGCTTGATGAATATTTCAGCGTCCCTTTTGAATTGGCCTTCAAGGACGTCGCCGCGTGTCGTCCGCGTTCTTATAATTCCTCCTCTTTCAAGCTCCATCACGAACAGACGTCCAATCAATTTCTCGCCCAGACTTTAGCTTTGCCGTCCATATAGCTCTAAATTATTAACGGCACATTTATTATTGAAACTTGGCGATTACTTTACCCTTCTCCCTGCAACTAAGCAAAGTATAGCTCTTCACAGCACTACTACATTTGCAAATAAAATTGTAGTTGCGTAGTTTAAGCATCCATTATTGATTACCCCACCACCGCAAATCACTCTGCATGACCCAGAGATAACTGACTGTACAACTAAATAGTTAAGGGCCGTCCACACGAGCACTATAACCAGCAACTTTAACTACCGTGTAACTACTGTTATACTGCACCCGATAGGGTCCACCACAACACACCCACCATCAATCCACACCATCCAGCCACAGCCCTCCAATTGACTTTCAAAGTACATATTTTATAGTTCTAGTTATTGTGGTTGGTGTGGAGGACCCTTTAGGAAGCAGGCAGTAATTGCCGTTGCTCTACCTCTCAATTACCTCCCATTCCCCGTGAAGTGAAGTGGAGACACATGGCTACCTCGTCAATACTCGGAACAATTACCGGGTCTCGGTACGATGCCGTTACGTGTACTTTACACTTCCTCTGTGTCCCCAGGCATGTTTGCCAATCCCCCAGGGCGGAATAAAGTGTCAGGCTCCAGGAGCCCTTGGGAGTTTTCATACCCAGGGGCGGGTTGCCCCCTTTTTTTTTTTTGCTGAAAACAAACGGTGCAAGAGGGGGGTTGGGTGGCGGGCAGGTTCTGCCAGTTCACCCCGGAGAGATGACATCCCATAAATCATAGCGAGAGGTTTTTATCTGGCTCCTGCACAGTCATGGCAGATCGATGGAGACACCGCTCCCCTGGGGGCCTATTCAGATGAACCGCAGGCCAGCGCCACGGCTTCACCCGACAGGGTGGACCGCGACACAGACACCCACCCTGATCTCGGATCAGATCGGATCATCGGTTCCGGACGGAAGGTTATTTTCTTTGCTGTAGGGCACTGGCTCGTCTTGGCACCACCATTGGTGTACATGTGGGTCTGTAACTCTGTAACTCTGAGAGTGTACTAATGGAACCAAATTGAATTTGTACACTCTCTTCAGTTAAATAAGCACTGAGGATTTGACAGCGTAGATTGGTGCTCCACTGTAGTTTAGTCCTGCAACGTGACTTTGAGTACCTTGAAAAGCACTATACAAATCCTAAGTATTATTATAGTCCAGTGATTTAATATGGTGGTTTAATATGTATTAATTTGGCCATAGACCCCCATTCTCTAGGACCCCCAATCTCTAGGACCCCAATGCTACTCTAGTGTCTACTTAACTTAAGAAGAAGACGCTTACAAACCCGCGTGGAAGATCCATTCGGGCCCTAGCGGTCCCCAGACTGGCTGCTGAGAACCGGTGTTGGTATGGACCCGGTGTTTAAACGCGGTAATAACTGTAACAAACTGCCAGTTAAGCAGCCAGTTGGGTTCAATTAGCTTGGACTTCTGAGCAGAGAGAGACAACCACCACCACACAGCGCTGCGCTGCGGGTGGCTCCCCAATGCAAGATCCCGCCAACATGACTCATGGTGGGATGGGGCGGAGGAGGGGTAGGGGTAGGGGGGGGCTTATAAATTATTCCGTCCGATACTTCATCTATCTCTACACATCAAACTCAAGCTCTCCGACCCAAGCCCTGTTCTGCAATATTTCAATTTTCTATCAAGCGCTGCTGCTCGATGCTAAAGCAATAACGACACGGCTCAGGCTGCGCCGCCGCCGCCACCGTTGGTGGCAAGCAGCGCGCGTGGGTGGGGGTGAATAAATAAGAGATAAAGAAGACCCAAACAGATAAATAATGGAGAGAGAGAGAGAGAGTGTGTGTGTGTGTGTGTGAGAGAGAGAGAGAGAGAGAAAGAGTGATGCCAGCTGCAGTGAAGAAAATATCAGATGTGATAGTAACTACATTTTTAATTCTACTACTTTTCTACTATGAACCTGCATCTCCCGTCCGTCCGTCCCTCCGTCAGTCAGTTAGTCACCCCACGCCTCCATATCAGGTCACGCCCCGTGACATCACGCCTCCATATATGGTCATGCCTCGTGACATCATGCGTCCATATATGGTCACACCTCGTGACACGTTACACCACCATATATGGCCATCGCCATATATGAAGATCACGACACGGACCTCAACAGCAACTCTACATTTCACCTCAAACCCTTAGAGCTCCATATATGGAGCTGACCTGTTCTGACATTCCATATGTTGATCCACCCCCACCCGTCCTTCCTGTTCTGACATTCCATTTAATTATGCTGACCTCATCAAAGACATGCTCCATATACAGTATGGCCAGTACAGAATTAATTCCATATGTTGATCTGACCCCCATGCCAAAGCGTCAGCGCTCGCCCGAATGTGTGCACGCGAGGTCGCTTATCGCCCTCAGGGCGTCTTACTGCTATATAGTATTATAGTTAGGTCTACGTACTACTATACGTACTACTACTACGTACGAGTATGTCTTTTAACACGTTAGGCATCAGAGAGAGAGAGAGAGAGAGAGAGAGAGAGAGACTTTGATGACAAGTAAACCTTGATAATTGTGCATATCTGTGTTATGTCCCCCCCCCCCCCTCCCCCGTGGAAAGAGCTGGTGCAGCTTTTCATGTACAGTACGAGGTCCTCCGTGGCTCACATCAGGGGATAGCCGGCAGAATATCCACTTGCAGTGCACAGACACGCTGCAGCATGCACGCACACGCACAAAATACCCTTTTGATGCGAGCGTGTGAACAAAAGCATAGGAGGCGAGAGAAAGGGAGCCTGCACTAGAAAAAAGGTAAAAAAAACCCTGAAATATCCCCAAAGGGAACATAAAAAAGCATTAAGAAGAAAGGGCTGTGTGGCGTTAGCGCCACGTAGAAAGAGCTTTGGTGGTAGTCAGTGGTGGAAAAAGCACTCAAATGTTTTACTTAAGTAAAGGTATCAACTACTCCGTTACAAGTAGAAGTCCCGTATTCAAAATGTACTCAAGTAAAAGTACAAAAGTATCGGCATCAAAACGTACTTGAAGTAGGCCTATACTAAAAGGAAAAGTGCTCACTGTGCAGAATGTCCCATTTCACAAGTTCAAAATGTGTACAGAATCTTTTGAAAATAGCCAATCACAATGCGTCGCATCGTATTGGAAATTGGAAATGCTCAAGTAAAGTGCAATGTTCGAGTTGGTGATGGGAGCTCACTGAGACGATACCCCCCCCCCCCCCCCCCCCCATCTCCTACTACAGTTGGAGGCCATCGATATTGTCCTTTTCTTTTTGCTGAGGTTTGCGTGATCTGCGCAAAAGGACAGTTAACCCATTTTGGGCGGGAACCCCTTTTGGTGTTTTAAACATTATAATTTAGCTATTGAAAAATAGCAGACCTACAAGCTCGTAGCGCGCCACCGAGTGGCGCGCTACGAGCTTTGTAGGTCTGCTATTTTTGAAAAATCGTGAAAATATTTATTTCAGAAAACTGGAGGATTTAGAAGGATTTAAAAAAAAATTGAGGTCAGGCCTAAATGGGTCAAATGATAAGGGACAATATCGGTGGCACCCAACTGTATCCTTCATCTCTATGGCATCCTCCTCCACTCTTTGCCTTAACTGACTCACTTTGCGAGGTGTTTCTGCGACAGGTGTTTCGTCGCGAGGTGTTTCGTCGCGACATGTTCCTTTGTGTTGTGCAGACGGGCTCCATTTTGAGGCATCACACGGTGAGAGAGGTTGCGAGTTGAAGGGAATCACGTATACACGGAGCAACAACAAGCCTTGTTGTAGCCAGCTTTATTCTCATCTGAATGAACACCGCACTGCTAATGAGCGTTAACGCTCCGTGTCAGCCCCCGCATTGTGTAATGCACACCTATATATATATATATATATATATATATATATATATATATATATATTTCCATTCCGGAAGGTAACAGGATATTAATGTAATTAAGCAGTCACATGATGCAGCACAGCTATGGATATAGCTGTGGATAATTAAAAATCAAATGGCATCTGTACTGAACTCGATGCTACCTGTTATGTGTGCCATTATGTAGCTAACAACCCTCCATTCATCCATGCAGGGCGTATGTACCCAGCCCTGACGAGGAGTGTTGAAGGTGCTGGGGGTTGCCTGGCAACCATCCAGTGCAGTGAGAATACTTCCTGTATGTTCAGCATCAGTGCGTACGATACTGTATGTCAAAGAGCACATCCGTGTGTCTTTCCACTAGACTCTGAATGAGGGAATTATAGCAAGGGCTCAGTTGCTGCTATTTATAGCTTGTGAGCCAGATAGGGTGAGGGGGGGGAGAGAGAGAGAGAGCAGAATTGGATAGGTTTTGGGGGTGGATGTGTGTGTGGGTAGATAGTTTTTTGTCTTCTGTTAAGCGTGCGTGTGTGGCACAGCGTGCATTCGCCCATATTAATCACATGATCCCTGTGCTCCCCTCCGCCTCGCTGCTGGACGGTTTTGTCGCAATCGTGCGGGTCGTCTATTCTATAGACTTTACCCGTGCATCTGTCTCTCTCTGCTTCCTCTCTTCAAGCCTTGCCACACTTTTCATCACAGCTCTCTCTTCCCTTCCACCATCCCCTCCATGCTCTAGCACACCCCCCCCACCCCCCCTTATTTGCCTCTCTTCTCGGGCCACACATCCCCCGCTTTTTGGTGACATTCCTCCAGTCCTGCCTGTGTGCCGTGGATGAGCAGTGAAGGCAGAAATTAGATTTGGCCTCAGTCTGTTTGAATGATCATCGTCAGGGTGATTTACACTTGGTTGCGTGGCAGCCAGTGTGAGCTTGTAAATGTTCATTTTTTTGGGGTTTGGTTGCGACACGGCATGCAACAATCATCGTCATACTACAGTAGTGTCACACAAAAGTCGAAAGAATAGTCTAGATCTGCTAGTTCGCAGCATAAGAGCTTGCGACTATATGCCATACAGTATTGTCTTACGCTACGCTGAATCCATTGGAACACACAGAGGCTTTATTTTTTCCACACCACTTCCTGAACCGTTTTGGACAGTGGTGGAAAGTAACTATAAGTACATTTACAAGTACTATACTTAGTTACAATTTTGCAGCCTGGGTTCCAGCCTGATTTGCTGAGTTCCGCGGATCTGAAAATGTCACTTCGCAACTCAGTCTGGACAGTCTCCTATTCTCCACAGGTAGGCGGGACACCAGTTTGACGTTGTATCAATGCGCACTGCGCAGCTACTGCTGTTGTCCTGCAACGTCCCCTTATCATTCACAGTGGGCTACTGAATCTGACAGTGGGCTACTGAATCTGACTGGACTACTGAATCTGACAGTGGACTACTGAATCTGACAGTGGGCTACTGAATCTGACTGGACTACTGAATCTGACAGTGGGCTACTGAATCTGACAGTAGACTACTGAATCTGACTGGACTACTGAATCTGACAGTAGACTACTGAATCTGACAGTGGGCTACTGAATCTGACTGGACTACTGAATCTGACTGGACTACTGCATCTGACAGTGGACTATACTGCATCTGACAGTGGACTACTGAATCTGACAGTGGACTACTGCATCTGACAGTGGACTACTGAATCTGACAGTGGACTACTGAATCTGACTGGACTACTGAATCTGACAGTGGACTACTGCATCTGACAGTGGACTACTGAATCTGACAGTGGACTACTGAATCTGACAGTGGACTACTGCATCTGACAGTGGACTACTGAATCTGACAGTGGACTACTGAATCTGACAGGACTACTGAATCTGACAGTGGACTACTGAATCTGACAGTGGACTACTGAATCTGACTGTGGACTACTGAATCTGACTGGACTACTGAATCTGACAGTGGACTACTGAATCTGACAGTGGACTACTGAATCTGACTGGACTACTGCATCTGACAGTGGACTACTGAATCTGACAGTGGACTACTGAATCTGACAGGACTACTGAATCTGACAGTGGACTACTGAATCTGACAGTGGACTACTGAATCTGACTGGACTACTGAATCTGACTGTGGACTACTGAATCTGACTGGACTACTGAATCTGACTGTGGACTACTGAATCTGACAGTGGACTACTGAATCTGACAGTGGACTACTGAATCTGACAGTGGACTACTGAATCTGACTGGACTACTGAATCTGACTGGACTACTGAATCTGACAGTGGACTACTGAATCTGACAGTGGACTACTGAATCTGACTGGACTACTGCATCTGACAGTGGACTACTGCATCTGACAGTGGACTACTGAATCTGACAGTGGACTACTGAATCTGACAGTGGACTACTGCATCTGACAGTGGACTACTGCATCTGACAGTGGGCTACTGAATCTGACAGTGGACTACTGAATCTGACAGTGGACTACTGCATCTGACAGTGGGCTACTGAATCTGACAGTGGGCTACTGAATCTGACTGGACTACTGAATCTGACAGTGGACTACTGAATCTGACAGTGGACTACTGCATCTGACAGTGGACTACTGAATCTGACAGTGGACTACTGAATCTGACTGGACTACTGAATCTGACAGTGGACTACTGAATCTGACTGTGGACTACTGAATCTGACTGTGGACTACTGAATCTGACAGTGGACTACTGAATCTGACAGTGGACTACTGAATCTGACTGGACTACTGCATCTGACAGTGGGCTACTGAATCTGACAGTGGACTACTGAATCTGACAGTGGACTACTGAATCTGACAGGACTACTGAATCTGACAGTGGACTACTGAATCTGACAGTGGACTACTGAATCTGACTGGACTACTGAATCTGACTGTGGACTACTGAATCTGACAGTGGACTACTGAATCTGACAGTGGACTACTGAATCTGACAGTGGACTACTGAATCTGACAGTGGACTACTGAATCTGACTGGACTACTGCATCTGACAGTGGGCTACTGAATCTGACAGTGGACTACTGAATCTGACAGTGGACTACTGAATCTGACTGGACTACTGAATCTGACAGTGGACTACTGAATCTGACAGTGGACTACTGAATCTGACTGGACTACTGCATCTGACAGTGGGCTACTGAATCTGACAGTGGACTACTGAATCTGACAGTGGACTACTGCATCTGACAGTGGACTACTGAATCTGACAGTGGGCTACTGAATCTGACAGTGGACTACTGAATCTGACAGTGGACTACCGTAGGTTTTTACTCTGTCCAGACTGAGTATATCGAGTGACATTTCAGAATCACGGAACGCATCGATTCAGGCTGGAAACCAGGCTCACAATTTTAAGTTATTTGTACTTTCCAATTTCCAGTACTTTTACTTCCACTCCACTACATCTCAGAGGCAAATATTGTACTTTTACTCCACTACATTCATTTGAAAACTTTAGTTACTTTTGACTTTTGACTAGATTTTGTTTATTATTAAAAAACATACATTGACCAATTCAGCCCTAAACATTTCGGCCATTTGAAAGTAGCTGATCTGTAGAGATGCTATATTCAAAAGAATTGTATACATTTGAAAACGTGGAAATGGGACATGATTTTGCACAACAGTACTTTTACTTTTGGTTCTTTAAGGACATTTTTAAACTAATACCCTTTACTTTTACTCAAGTATATTTTGAACAGCAGACTTGTAACGAAGGATTTCTACATTACAGTATGACTATTGATTCCTTTACATGAGTAAGAAATGTGAGGCCTACTGTCCACCACTTGCTGTTACCGGCCTGCAAACGGCTTCGACTGTATGCCCGACGGTGCTCCTGGCTCTACAACCAACCAAATATTCCCACCACCATCACGTCGTCAAGCCCTCCACAACCTCCTCAACTTCATAATTATTCTCTCCACGGCGCTGCGCGTCCGCGCTCGTTGCTGGCTCACTGTAGAACAAAGCATCCGTCAGCCTGGACTCTCACACATGAATTCAATTTAGGCTTAATATGAATGTGAGTGACTTTTTACAGCTTAGTGCCGAACAGGCTGGCTGTCTAGAACAGTGATTCTCAGCCTTTTTCATTTCACGGATCCTCAGTTTGATATGGACGGAACGGAACCCCATTTGACCATGTTTTATTTCTGGGACTCCAATCTAGACTGTACAATCCGGTGGTGGAAAGTAACGCAGTACATTTTGACCTGAGATCAGATTCTAAAAAATGTCTTCTACATCCTGACAGTTTTCTGAAAAAGCTATGTTTCCATGTCAGTCGTTCTTCAATTTTTCAAAAATAGCAGACCTACATGCTCGTAGCACGCCACTCGGTGGCGCGCTATGAGCTTGTAGATCTGCTATTTTTCAATAGCTAAAGCATGACATAATGCTAACACCAAAAGGGGTTCCCGCCCAGAATGGGTTAAAGGAGAATTCCATACTAGAAGGCTTTCTTTATACCTTTATTTGTAGTTGTTACGTCCCCACCAAAGAGGTCCAGGTGTTATTTGGTGCAAAAGTGCATTATTGGCTATTTCCCCTACCATAAGCCCTCAATGGGGGTTGGGTTTTTGTGCTAATTCGCTTATTTCCATCGAAATAAGTAGTAAAGTGTGCCGCTTGGGATACTATTTACATTATGAATTGAGAATGTATACAAAAAAATATATTCTTGAGCGATGGAAATTAGCGAATTAGCACAACACCCCATAGCCCCATTCAATTCAATGCAATTCAATGCAATTCATTGAGGGCTTATGGTAGGGGAAATAGCCAATAATGCGCTTTTGCACAAAATAACACCTGGACTTCTTTGGTGGGGACGTAACAACTACAATTTTGAGGTATTTGTAGGCTACTATATATATTTCCAATACTTTACTTCACACCACTGTATCTTGGTTTTTGTTCAATATACAGTCAGTAGGCCTACAGTATATGCCATCCAAAAGGCCAAATTGAAGACATTTTCTTTCAATTTGCATTTTAAGTCGTAGGCTATTAGCCTATACTGTATGTTGGGGGATTGAAGCCAGTTAGCCAGATAACTGCTAATTAATTTAGCATTTTACAGCCGTTGTAATTGCACAAGGAAGCCATGCTGTTATTAGAATGTGTTTTCTTGTGATTAGACTGAAAGGGAGGGAGCCTTCAGTGGCATCGTGTCTAACTCGTTCCCCTCGGCAGGAGATGTTGACGGATAGTTTTGTAAGCCAGCTACTTGTATAGATGTTATTCAGGTGATCTTGAGCCAGCATACAGCGAAAGCGGGATTCAAGTCCCTCTGGGATTTGTAATACTAGCCATGATTGTGTTGCTGTCGGGCAGAAACCTGTTATCTGCACACGTTCTTATACTACCGTATACTACCGTGCAAAGATTGTACATTGGCTATTTTTGCGATTTTGTAAAATTGAAAGTGTACGTGAGTTTTTATAAATATTAAACCAATGATTAGTATTAAACAGCTTGTGACTAAATAATAATATTGGATCCATTGGAACACAGGTAATGTTTTTGCCAGGTGCTTGAAAAGCGCCTGGACTACATTTGCACCCACCACTACTGACAACCGTAAAGGCGACTTTAGTGACGACCTAGTCAGTGGCTGCCTCCTAGCAACCTTACTAGCGACTTAGTCCTGATTTGGCTGCCTCCTAAGCCAATGATATAGTCTGAACGGCATAAAAGCCCATACTCTGAGCGCCGCAATGCGGAGCGAGTGGCAACAGAAGCTAATGTTATGAGCTAACTGTAACTAGGACAACCATAACAAAACATAGTGAGTGAACCAACAAAAGAACGTCGGAAACGAACGAAAACGGACACTACAAGAGCTTGTTGCACCTGGCAGTTATTGTTTTTCCATTTTCTGAAAAATAACAGTTTTGTACATACAAGGTTTCCACCTGTCAGCAACGATTTGACTGAAGGCCAGGTGCGGTAGCTGAGTGTGATTTGACTGAAGGCCAGGTGCGGTAGCTGAGTGTGCCCGTACATGTGCTCACAGTATTCTTGTGCTGCTGTTTTCACATGTATAATAGCACGGTCATACAGCCGCGAATAATGCACTGTGGAAAGACACACGGCAACACACATGCACCCACTGCTCCTTCCACGTGCCTTACTTATCCGCACAGGGTTGGTCAGCTTTTTTTTCTCTCTCTCATTTTCTCACACTCTTCGCCTGCCTTTCTCTTTCCCTTGCACACGCTCTCTCTCTCTCTCTCTCTCTCTCTCTCTCTCTCTCTCTCTCTCTCTCTCTCTCTCTCGTTCTCTTTTTCAATGCGGCTCAAAAGGGCTGTCTCTTCAGAGCTCCTGAAGCTGAGGTGACTAGTGGTGCTGAATGCAAATTAGCCTCCCACAACACACACACACACACACACACACACACACACACACACACACACACACACACACACACACACACACACACACACACACACACAAACACAGCGTTCCCTTTGCCAAGGCCCGATGCACACAGTGCCTCCCAGAACACTGAATAGGAAGGGCAGAGAGAGGGAGAGAGAATCCAAGATTAACAAAGGGAGGGATGGAGGTATAGATAGAGAGCTAGAGGTTATCCAGAGGTAAGGCTTTCCTCCGTCGGAACCAGAGCTAGAGGTTATCCAGAGGTAAGGCTTTCCTCCGTCGGAACCAATGTAAGAGCATTATTAGAAGTAAGTCACTGTGAGCAGCAGGAGTTACAGTCGCAGGCAGCGCTATATACGCTTTAAGCCATTTAGGCCTGACGTCAAAATAAAAAAAACGTTCGCTCTGAAAGAATATATATTCAAAGATTTGTGCCGCATTTTTACGATTTTTCAAAAAATAGCAGACCTACAAGCTCGTAGCGCGCCACTCGGTGGCGCGCTATGAGCTTGTAGATCTTCTATTTTTCAATAGCTAAAGTATAACGTAATGCTTAATTAAAACACCAAAAGGGTTTACCGCCCAGAATGGGTTAAGCTTTGATGTGGTATTAATGACCTGACCGCTGTGTTAATCAATGTTACCGTGGCCTGGCCCGTTCCACGGCACCGCGTAGACAACGCTGAGTGATCGTTTTGCCACTTAAACCTTCCGCCGTACATCAATTGTATTCTGTTTTTGCCAAATGTTCATTGATTTTCGCGGAATTTTCGCCTAATTTCTCTAGTGGCCACAACAGAGACACCACAGTAATGTGGCTTTCTTTTGTATAGCCACACACAAACACATCGAGGTCTGCAGTATTCACACACACACACACACACACACACGCACACACACACACACACACACGCACACACGCACGCACGCACGCGCGCGCACGATCCAATTATGCATTTGTGCAAGTTAATGCGCTATAACTAAAATATACAGCACGCAGCAGAACCCCCATTTCCATATGATCACGGGGTGTTCAATCTAAATTTATGAACCCGAACACCGTTTCTCCAGAAATGACAAACAAGCAGCGCAGAAACAAATATTGTGGCGAGGAAACGTCTCCCAGCAGCTGTTTGGTGCTGGTCCACTGGCGGTGAGCTGCGTGCGCTCCTGTGCGGAGGGGGTGCAATTGGGGGCCGTGGTAATTTTACAGGGATGTGAGCACATTTTCTGGTTCATATAACCGGCTAGCTCCGCGATGAATTAAAGCCCATTTGGATGGAAGAGATCAATCAAAATGTTTCCGCCCACTAGTTCCCTCCCTCGTTGGTTCCCAGCTGTGTGCGAGCTGTCCAACATCACAGATAGAGATTGAAGCGCCCTATACGATCATTAAGACCAGGATGAGTTTTTTGTGTGAGCCAAAACTGCCGGCTAAAAGTTATTTCCCACGAGTTATAGTTTCACTTTTAACAGGAGTTAGAGGTTTTTCCTTTTTGAAGTAGCGGGACCAATTGGCCCTATAAAAGGGAAGATTTCCTCTCATTTTCGTGACTCAAGCTTCACAGAACACATTTTAGCATGGACTCTCCCTTTTAATTTAAGGCAGTGCTTCTCAAATTGGAGTCCAGGTTACTTGAGGAGGTCTCAAATGGACCCTTACAGCTCTGTAACTGAGAGAGGAGGTCTCAAATGGACCCTTACAGCTCTGTAACTGAGAGTGAACAGATGCAACCAAATAGAGTGTCGCAGTCCCGCCCCCTTTCATGACGACGCCAGGCCCAGGAAATGATTCCCAATGCATTTTTCCCATAGACAATTCAAAAAGTATTTATTTAAAGTCGGTTACGCCACGGACAAAGCCAACTCGAGTTGTGACAAATCATGACAACAAACACAATATTTTGGACTAAACAAATAATTACAAAGAAGAAAAACAACAAAAAAAGTGTTCTGCCGTCCTTTTCTTCTTAATAATTCTTTGTTCGGCCCCAAAAATTGTGTCTATTGTCATGATTTGTCACGACAAGAGTTGGCTTTGTACGATGCTTAAAAGGTCTTTAAATAAATACTTTTTTAAAAGTCTATGAGGAAAATGAACGGGGAATCATTTCCTGGGCCCTGGTAGGGGGCGGGACTGCGACGCTCTATAGACCCTTTGTGGGTCCGTTCGGGTTCCGTTTCTACACTCTTAGAGTTACGGGGGTTCTTGAAATTAAGAAAAGCCCACCGATTTAAAGCGCGCATGCAGGCAGATGGAGAGAAAGGGAGACAGAAGCGAATGGGTAAAAGACACGACGGTGTCCCCCCTGGGTCCTCTGACCTAAATTACTCCCAGTGTTCCAGGACGGCACTGACTCGCCATTCAGCTCCGTCAGTATTACATGTAGCAGCGCTGCTGCTTCTTACCCAGACCGGGTTAGTCATGTTCTGCACTGCAGCCTGCAGCCAACACGCTCTTATGAGATGAGAGAGAAGCGTTGCCATGTCTGCTTGTTATAAGCCACTTTGGGCCTTTCTGTAAAGTTGCTTTTTTCTAAAGTGTAGTTGCTTATAATGGGCTTGCTTCCAATTGTTTTTCTTTTTTTTTTCTCCAATGTTGTTTCGTTTGTTTAAACCCAGTGGTTCTCAAACCGTTTCATGTCAAGGACCGCCAAATTAATGTATTTTGTCCGCAGACTCCCATCTTTTAATATTTTGTGCAAGGGATACCCATAGGCTACAATATTAACATTTTTCACTTTTTTCCCCAACATTCTGTTGAAATGTGACTTGTGAGCTTGTAAATCGGTTATTTTCAAATAGCCAATGCATTTGCAGCGCTCTTGACCTGTGTCGCTTCTTTTGGGCTTATTTTCACAAACCAGGTTGCTTATTTCTCTCGCAAAATCTGGCAACACTGGAAGAGAGTGAGAGTGAGAGATGAAGAGAGTGAGAGAGGGAGGAAGGGAGGGAGGGAAGGAGAGGGGAATGGGTCATATCCAAACAGGCTTTGGCGTTAATTCTAAAAGTCCACTCTCCTCAGCTCATCTTCAAAACACATTAGCCTCCTCTGGAGATGGGATGAAACTCACAGTACAGGGCCATAGCAAATACCAATCCAATTATTTTGATTGAATAGTATAGCGTTAGGTTATTAGATTTTTTTATTTTTTATTTACCATTAGTGTAATATATTTTCCCCCATGAGAGACCTGAGCCTAATCCATGTATGAAAACGGAAAATGGAAGTTGAAGTTAGTTGATATTTGATTTGACACGGATGTTTCAAACAATATCTATACTAGTAGCATCAGGAAGGTTCTTGGGGATACTGTAGATATATTTCAGTATTGTCCAGAATTGCATTGGCATACTAGGATATCTATTATACATTTGAGAAGGTGTCCCCAAAGCCCGAACCACGAAAAGAAAGTCACCAGCTACTACGTCACTGACACGCTGCAACACGCTGCAACACACACTGCAACAACACACTAACACGTCACACACTTACCCTCCGCGTCGTTCGTTCCCTATCTCCTAATGTCGCGCCGCTCGGCCACACTCCACACCACCCGCGTAAAAATTGTCATCGCACTGCCACTAAAGCCGGCTCCCGTCCACACTCGCAAACAATATCAATATAAATAATAAACACAAACACGCCACAAGCACCGACACCCCCGCCTAATTTGTTGCCACGTCTATGAAAACAAGCCCAGAAAAAATGCCATTCAACACGCTACTTACAACTCGCTTACAATTCGCGGACCTGGCAACACTGCATCCTGTTTTCCCATTGGCTACGGTTGCTACAACACGCATTTGCACTGCATCTTGGGAGCAACACAGCTTAATGTAGGGGTCACCGATTGCTGTGCTACATCCCCCTCATGCTCTCACCACCCCGTTCGGCTACACCACACACACTAACCTACACAATTCTCCACATGCAACACAGGGCCCTTATTGGCTAGCCCCCTCACATGGCGATCCCCACACCCGAGGCGCATATATGGATACGAACAACAACAGCAACACCACACGCACACGCGCGCGCTGCAACAACAAAAAGCTACGTACAGTGTGTGTGTGTGTGTGTGTGTGTGTGTGTGTGCGTGCGCGCGCGCGCGCGCGGGGGGGGGGGGATTTGGATCGCCGCGCGATGCAGCGCAAATTGCACTACACTACACAGGGCTCAACGGGACGAACCAAGGCGCATATATGGATCACAACAACACCAACAACACTACACGCACACGCGCGCACGCGCTGCAACACAAAACAGCTGCATACAACGCGTGTCACTGTGGACTTCTGTACCTGTGGACTTCTGTATCGCAACGCGGGGCAACGCAACTCTGGGATGAGCGGGCCGAAGGCCCGCGAAATTCTAGTAATAATACAATGGAATATAGTATATTATTATCCTTAACATTAGCAAATGTCTCTCTCTCTCTCTCTCTCCACATTGTAATTAGCAGGCAACAGTGCAACACTATCTCTCTCTCTCTGTTTCTAGCACAACAGCGCCACTTTTGCCCCTAGTGGTACCCTAGGGACATAGGGACGGACATAAGGACGGACATAGGGAGGGATGGACATAGCTGTTCCTTGGAGTGGCTGGACCATATCTGAAGTGTATTTTGCATGTACTGTATGCATTATTCATCCATCGAGCAGACATGGCCAAAGGCTTGTACGAACATTAGTACAAAGTACATAAACAAAAGGTGTGTTCCTTTATGGTGTGGATGATTTTTTTGGTATGTTTTGTGTTAGGAAGGAGGTTGGAAGCAAACATCTCCAGAGACCCATCCGCAGATGAAATAGTACATGAAATGGCAACAGTACAACCAGGCCTGTCGGCATTTCGATTTCACGCAAACGCAACAATCTCTCCACCCTCTTGTTTACTGGCATTCCGCCTTTCCCTCCCCCATCCCCTCCCATCTCCCATGTCAGGCAACATAATGGCTGGCCCCCTTTCAAAGGTTAGCCCGATAAGGAGCGCACAGAGGCCCGGACTGACAGAAAATGTCAAAACGGTTCAAAAGTGGACTTTTTCTGAACGTCGACCTCCTAATCTGGAAGATCGGGACGCAAATACAATTCAATTAAATTCAATTGAGCTTTATTGGCATGAGAAAACATACGTTTACATTGCCAAAGCAAGTGTCAAAATACAATAAAAACAGTTGCGGAAAGTATATACAATTGGAGGGGGGTACAGCATTTTGTAAACAGAGCTATGCCACATTGCATCGTTTTATACATGTTATAACAGGGTATAAAGCTTTTTGAAACAAATGGCAGCATTTCTTTTTGCAGTCACTTTGGGACAAATAGCAGCGGTTTTTTTCTCAAGACTATTTAAATAGTATACAAAAAAAATCTAATTCATACACGGGAGTTGTCAGCTTCCATGAGCTGCTCTGATGCGGGAGACACATGTTCTGTTTCTCACACTCGAAAGCCGTGAGAAAGCAGGTCTCTCACCTTGCGTACAGTGAGTGTGTGGAAGCTATAGGGGATTGTCACGCCACTGAGGCTGCCAACGAGCTGGGTGCACGTCCGGACAGATGCACACAAACATGGCATGCAGTGCACAATCATACACAAAACGTTCACTGACACGCATGCACGCACGCACGGCGCACGCACACAGACATACACACAAATGTGTGTATATGTCATACTTATTACATGTGAACACACATACAGTTGAACTCCCAGATGCATACGGTACAGCAACATACAGTACTGTAGCATGCATGAACGCACGTTTTCACACAGTAACATACTCGAGTAGATAATAAGCGCGCACGTGTGTGTGTGTGTGTGTGTGTGTGTGTGTGTGTGTGTGTGTGTGTGTGTGTGCGCGCGTGTGTGTGAGTGAGCGGGCACGTGTTTGTGGCCTCACGGAGAGAATAGGTTCTGACCTTCATGCCCACTCTTTCGTCGCTGCTCTCTAAATGTCACTTACTCCGTTTCTCTCTCCCCTCCTGTCCTTCTCTATTTCTGTCTTTCATGTGCAGCACTCTCTCCATCTCTCGTGTACTCTCTCTCTCTCTCTCTCCATCCCTCCGTCTGTTGACTCTATTCCCCTGCCTCTTTTTCTCTCTCAATGTCAGCCATAACTGTCTCTTTCTTTATTTTTAAAAATTGGTATTATTCCTTCCACTCTCTTCCTGCTCTCTGGTTCTCCAGGACACCCATCTGAACATATTTTGTGCCAGGGACCCACATACAAGATTTGCGTTGTTAAGATGTTTGAAAGATATTCCCAAAAATATTCATTGCATCGTGTTGTGAACTTTGACATAATAGCCATGTACAGCATACAGGGTGGTGAAAGTGCCTTATGAACTCATTTGACGGGACACCCCTGCACGGAAGCCCATCTTTGATAACCCCCTCCTCTGCTATCTTCATCTCCTGCTACACCCCTCTCTCTCTCTCTCTCTCTCTCCCTCTCTCTCTCTCTCTCTCTCTGCGTTCCTGTTGCTGCTATAAATATCTTGCTTTCTGTGGAGCACCTGTTATTGTTTACCTCCTCATCCATTCCCCCCCACCCCTCCCCATATCCTCCATTATTCTTCTCTCCTCTCCTCTTCCTAATGTTCCATACCCCAGCCGCCGACTGCTGTTCAGCTAACACAGCTGTCAGAACCTTCCCTAAATCATCCACACGTCCCAGAATCTTCTCCCTTCTGGCTCCCAAAAAACTGTGGAACAAACACCCCATTGCAGTCAGAACTGTGGAACCAACACCCCATTGCAGTTAGAACTGTGGAACCAACACCCCATTGCAGTTAGAACTGTGGAACAAACACCCCATTGCAGTTAGAACTGTGGAACAAACACCCCATTGCAGTTAGAACTGCAGACTCTCCCAATTTTCCTCCGTAATCTGAACACTCAGCTCTTCAGAATCCACCTTAGCCTGTAGCACTTGCCCTAGCCTTGACAACCATGCAGTGTTATGCAAAGGTTAAAATGTACTTTAGATTGCATGTTATTTAGACAGACGTCAGGTCTTTTTTTTTACCTGGTATCTATAGTTATAGTTAGGCTATAGTTTGTATAGTTTCTATATTACTTTTTGTTTAGACTTGGTTTACCTATTGGGGCACTGACTACACTGTCTCTATGCATTTGAGGTATTACCTTGTGTTTACCTTGCTTACTGGATTAAGAGCATCCGCTAAATGCCTAAATTGTTTATCAAGGCCACCAATCTAATCGGGATCCCCCCCCCCCTCTATTTCTGTCTCTAACTCTGAAACTCTACCCGTTCCCTTCATTCATAGACCCCCCCCGCCTCTCTCTCTCCCCCCCTCTATCCCTCTCCTCCCTCCTCTCTCTCTCCCCCTCTATCCCTCTCCTCCCTCCTCCCTCACTCCGAGGTGCCATGTGGATCAATATATCTTGCACACTCTGTCGAGAGCTTGAGAATGAGGCGCTAAGGGGGGGAGGGAGAGAGAGAGAGAGGGAGAGGGGGAGAGAGAGAGAGGGGAGGAGAGATGTGAAAGGGACTAGGTATGATAGATAGATAGCAGGGTCTTCTTTTAGCTGTGGACACACACACACACGCACGCATACACACGCACACACACGCTGACTTTCAATGACTTCCACTCTACTGAGTATCATCCATTCTCTCACCCCTGAACATAACCTTAGACCACCTACAGTATCTATAAATATAACCCTGCTATATGAGCGCAGCCTATATGTAAGCAGTTGTACCTGCATACCAAGGCCCATATCGTTGCTGTCAGCCATAAACTTCTTTTTCCCCATAAATGATCTCCGTACTTGATCATACTACAGCATCACACAAAAGCACCAGAAGTAGCAGAAGCTCGCTTGTAGATCTGCAAATGTCGATACTTTTTCAATTTGAATCCTGAAAAGTAGCAGTTTATGGACATAATGCGGTTTCCACCTGACAAAGGCGATGTACCATCATTGTTTTTCATTCTCTATTCTCTATGTAAATTGCAGTTATTCCCAATGCCATCCCCGAGTGTCCATGTAACTCAGAGTAAGAAGTGTGGACTGCCCCCTCCTTAAGGTCCATTGTTCTACTAGAGTAAGAAGTGTGGACTGCCCCCTCCTTACAGGTCCATTGTTCTACTAGAGTAAGAAGTGTGGACTGCCCCCTCCTTAAGGTCCATTGTTCTACTCGCGTGTTAAATTAACACTAATGCAGCATTTTGATGCATGTGCACACCACTAATTACATCTTCTGAAACGATCAAATACCTCTGATATATTTATAGTCTCTCATACTTAATTCAGGCTTTACTGTGTATTATGCATATACTATATACGCATTATGTTCTCCCCTGGACAAGAATGTTAACCCATTTTGGGCGGGAACCCCTTTTGGTGTTTTAACTAAGCATTATGTTATACTTTAGCTATTGAAAAATAGCAGATCTACAAGCTCATAGCGCGCCACCGAGTGGCGCGCTATGAACTTGTAGGTCTGCTATTTTTGAAAAATCGTAAAAATGTGGCACAAATCTTTGAATATATATTCTTTCAGAGCGAACGTTTTTTTTAATTCGACGTCAGGCCTAAATGGGTTAAGTACTATCGCTGTGAGCCAAGACTCAGAGCCAGCCCTGGCGGGGCTATATTTCATGAAGACATATCTCTGCTACTGTCTCCACGAAGAAAAGAAGGAAACAGGGAGGCATCTGGCTTACTCTCACACTCCAGAACAATTCGGATCGTTCGACTGCAGTTTTCATTTTGGACGGTTATACGTATAATAACATGATCAATCAATCGTGAACCAAATGGACCCTTACGTTTGTACACTCTGAGAGTTATGGGCCGTCTTTGAAAATTAGAACACATTTTGAGAAGCACTGCTGTTGGGGAAGGCTGCAGACTTGGAGCAGGCAGAGTCATGGCCCAGGTAGTTTCACCACCCAGACTGACATAAACATATTAAGCTCCTAAGCGGGATAACTTCATACTAAAACTTAGCAGAGTTCCGTATCGGTCTAGATAACACAACAGTTAGTATAATAGTTTCGGATCACATTTTGATTCTATTGACTTTTTACATCACTTGAAAAGATGGCGACAGAAGCGGGTTTGAGCCCTGTGATTTTGACCTTATAATTGGTTATAATGTAATTAGATATTGCACACAAGACATAGGGCCCTATTTTCGCAAGTGCCTCATCCTTAAACTTCTTCTTCTACATCGACACGTTGTGAGCTTGTAGAAAAGATATTTGAACTATTAAAAAAAAAGAAAAAAATGCAGAGAAATTTAGGGATAAGGGGTAAGGTAACGGCAAAAATAGTGACCTTTGTGTGTAGGTGTAGCCAAGGCTGAGCGGACATACATCATGCCATCCACAAACTGTCACCTGCTGCGACCACGGCCAGGCAAGCGACACCAGACCAGAGTATCGGAAGCCCTCTGAACTGTTGGTGGCTCTGGCGAAGAAAAAAAATAAATATTATATATGTGGAATCACCAATATTCGCACCTAGAAAGGTTCAGATGAAACTTGTTTTTTGCTCCCGAATATTGTTAACAAACTTTTAAACTAGCCATTGTAAATGTGAAATGAATCAATATTTGAGCAACACCAAAACATATTAGACACTATTTTCCCTGATAACTCCAAACCGTCTGGGCCCGAATATCTGTCTGTTGCCCAGGTCTGCAGGACTTCCTCTTGCCGTATGATAAGCTGTAAGCTCATCGGAAATCTCTGTCAATACTAGACAGAGCTCGTGTATTCACCTAGCAGGAGGGCTGGGCCCAGAGATCATCAAAGGCCCAGACAGTCCACACTGTGCTATGTTTACCAAATACTCCTTCTTATCTCAGCCGCACAGAGAATTGTTTAGTCGATCCATGTAATTTAGAGCCTGGATGCGACAGTAAATAGTTCCGTAACAGTATACCAACAGTGAGCGGCTCAGACCACACTGTTGCACTAGTCGGATGATGCAGGGTTCCCATATTTTTTCCCTTGTCAAGTAGCCCCAAATAGCCATAACTCTTCCCACACAGTCATTCCATTGCAAAAGAAAATGGCTGAACTACAAGCTCTGAAATACCACGAGATTGTAGATCTCCTATTTTCTCTATTTTTTTAATTGTTTTAACCCATTTGGAACCGAGGGGACAAAAACTAAATAAATGCCTCCTAAATCCTGTTCCAATCCAAGTTTTCTGGAAAAACTACCTTGCTTGTACAGATGGGCTATTTTCTAATATAAGATGTAGGGATAAAGTGGTTAAATTGATTCCGATGCTATATTAACACATTTGGCCGGGACCCCCTGGAGGACCTCTGGTGGTCCCCCCGACCCCACTTAACTTGAATACAGTGAAGTCAGCATCTCATTACAGCCATCCAGTGAAGCAGAGCTAAACATTCACCTGCAGTGCTTCTGCAAATGTTTTCCGCTGCCGTATGGCTTTCTAGTTGTCTCCGTTAACATATCTCAGAGATTATACCAGCTAAGGGTTCGGGTCAAAGCCTTTTTTCTGTATTTTAAAAGACAAGGCATTCAAACTCATTTGAAACGTAACAAGTTTCTATGTAGAATCCTACAGGTGTTTTGACGTATAGTTTAGACAGGTTAACGTCACAAGACTCACGACTGTCGTGGAACAGCAGTTTATGTGTCACTAGACCGTATAGTGCTGCAAGTGGGCACACTGATGTGTGGACTGATGTGCACATCAAAGCAGTGCGCTTGTAGAACTAATTACTGCTTTACATCCAGCGTGATAATGGTTGAAGGTCACTTTGAGAAACAGAATGAGGGTGTAACACTTCTAGAGTCTTGTATGAGTTAAATACAACTAGTCCATACCTGCCGATGTGTGCAGCCAAACTATATGCAGTGCAGACTTTTGGGTTATGCGGTCCGCGTGCATAGTTTAGGTTTTGGAGAGTGATTTAATCCTGTTGGTGCGTGACAATCTGGTCATTTACATGGAATCATTGCCGTCCACAACCATGAGATGTTGATGTTTATGCTGTTTCAGCTAAGCTATGTGTGCTAATAATTCAACCTGGATTTGAACATTGCAGGTGTCAATCTGCGTGCTAGTGATGGAGATGATATCCAAAGTGCCCTCTCCCTCACAGATTGTGTGTGGACACGGGCCCTAAATGAAAGTTTGCAGTGTCGCAAACGCTTGCATGTGTGCTCGCGTGTGTGCACGTCTACAGATCCCATAGCCCAAACTCAGATTCTCCGGTGTTTACACAAAAACTCTAATGAACACCTTACATTTTGGGAAAGTGAAAAACAGTCTTCTTCACTATAAGCTAATGGTCAATGCCATGTGTGCAAGTTCAGATCAGACGGAGGTGGTCAGAGGTTTCCTTATAGGATCCACATTTTGTATAAACATCCCATGACTCATCTGCCCATGCATCACCCATCCATAAACTCACATCCAAGACCAAGCGTTTCAGTTCAGCTACTTATCTTCCGAATGACATGTTGATACATGACACAAAATAGCACGTGTTGGTGTCCGGCTTCCTTCAAACAATGTAGCAGCATAGAGGGGAAAACCAAAATAAATAAATTCTGTTTTATATTAATAGGATGGTAATATAAATAGATCAGTCAGGGCATTTATCAGTAGCTGCCACAGACCAGACCAGAACAGTTTAGGTAGGAACAGTCAAGCCTTTTAAGGTGCAAAACAAGACAACTAAGTACACTTCTCTTGTGAGCATAAAGTGCAGACTCTGGGGTAACATTAGTGTGCTGATTTAGTGAGCTGACTTTACATGTTATTAGAAGAGGGGTCCTTTCATGTTGGTGCAAGGCAGAGAACCAGTTTGTCCTTGGCTTCTTCAGTAAGATGAAAGAGAAATCCACCGACTACAACAGAAAAGCTGGAGTGGTTCTAATGATGCTGCTTAAGTCGGTGGTTCACAAACACTTTCATATCAAGGACCGCAATGCATTTGGCCCTGAAAAGTTTAACAGTTTCGGACATGACGTCCACAGAGATGAAATGGGAAAGACGTCAGTGAGTAGGAAATTGTGGTCAAAGGTTCAAATTCATACCATATTGTATGCAAGCAAAGTGGAAGAGCTACTCACACATGCATGCACGTGCGGTTACACGCATACGGACAGGTTTTGAGGCCATCTGCTTCAGAGGTATGAACCAAAGTGTGGGGGTGTGGGTGTGTGTGTGGGTGTGTGTGTGTGCGCGTGCGTGTGCGGTGCATCTAATTAATCCTAGCATATCAGTGACCTATTCTCTCTCTTACCTTCTCTCTCTGACCACATGCACACGCTACTACATACACACACACACATGCACACAAACGCAGACACACGCGCGCGCGCGCGCACACACACAGTTCCCAGCTGGGAGTTCTGAGCACACAAAAAGCGTCCATCATTCATCATTGGAGCTCACTTACAAGCTGTCAGACACAGTACCGTCCAGTCGTATATCAAAGCAGACTAGCTGCACATCACCGAAATGAGCTGCTCAGCATCCACCCACACAGGAAAAGAATACAGAGTGGTCAGACATAGAACACCCAAGTCTGACGTCAATATCGCTAGAGGGCGCTAAGTCCACGGGTTCATGTACTTTTTTATTTGCATTATAAACCTCATAGGGGGATTTTAGATCGCTGAGGAAGGCCTCCGGGCCGAAACATCTGTTTGTTTGCTGGGGGGAACCTAAATAAACAAGAATCCTATTGGATGCAAAGTGAGTGCTGGTATTCTTTTCTATGGGCTGAGAAATAAACAAATCATCCCGGGCGTTTCACACATCATTGATATGAAGAATCAACTGACAGAGAAAACGCTAATGTTATTGCTGCTGAATTAGTTACATTTTTGCAAGAAAACAGACTGTATCAAATATGACTGACTGACTGACTGTCTTAAACGATACAGAGACACCTCCCCGACAATATCGCCTAGACAGTTTGTTTATTTTTGGACCACAATTCTTATATGAGATGATTTTAGATGACCCCAAGAGAAATGGGATGAGCAAGAGACTTCGGCGGTTCTCAGATGTTTTCGTGCTGAGGACCCCCAAATTCCTATAGGCCACATTTGGCTGCGGACCCCCCATCTGAAAATGTTTTGTGCCAAGGCAGGACCCTCAGGAGAGAATATTTGTAAAAGATTTTCAAACACTTTCAAGGTTAAAAGATAAATAAAAATAAAAGGTACACGCTTGCAGCGCGGCACAAAGTGACGCGATGCAAGCTTTGTGTACACCCTCGCAAACATTGACATGAAACCCGGGTTTTAACCCATCTAGACCTGAGTACGCATCTGTGTCACCACATAGCTTTTTTTTTCCAAAGCTACAAAAACCACCAAGCGAGGCCGCTTACACGCTTCATTATATTTTTTAACTACACCCTATGGAGTGAATGGCACTATTTGGTTCAGCACCATGGACAGTGGCGGAGGCTCAGACTGAGAGAAGGGAATGTTTCAGTTGAATAGGTGAAACACAGAAAAGGTAACGTGAGATTATTCAAGTAGCTTTCCAAAAATAATGGTATATGCAGACAACAGCACATACTACAGTTTGCTGTTTGATTGCCAGATATTAACACATTGATTGCCAGGTATTAATGAATTATTCCGTGACTGCCAGTGTTTTTCCCTTACCTAGGGGTTAATGTGGATAAATCTGCGGGCTTTCCCTTGGATTCTCACATGTTGGCGACGTAGAGTTCCTGAATACCAGTCCATGTTGCAATGCAATCAACACTGTTGGCATAGCATAGCCCCAAGAGGACGGGAGAACTCATTTGGACAAATTTGAGTGAAGTCCATTTTCAAACGTCTGAGCCACAGCAAACTCTAGTCTGATAATGGTGTTGCATTGTATGATTGATTGACGTTTTTATTAATAGAAAGGCTTTCCACCTGAAAGCGACGACATATTTGTACATATCTGTCAAAAGCATGAAGCTGAAGGGGCACGGTGGCTCAGTCAGTAGTGCTGTCGCCTCACAACTAGAAGGTCCTGGGTTCGATTCCCGCTGGGGATGCTGGGGGCGTGTTCTCTCCTCCACGTCATCAGTGCCCATTCCCTAGGTGGGGTTGGCAAAAGGGCCTTTCTGTGTGGAGTTTGCATGTGGGTACCTAGGGTACCCTCACAAAAACATGCAGTAATCCTGGTATCTAAACTGCCTCCCCCTTTCCAGCTGGGGCGCCTGATGGAGGAGAAAGGAACTGGTGGGAATAACGTGTTCCTTACATGTGCTATGTCCAACCAGGAAAACAGGTTGGCAGAGGGAGTGTAGAGCACAGGATTACATTAGATAATTGACACTGGGTGAAAAATTTGGTTCCAAAATCGTGGGATTAAAATGTTTTAGAAAAAAAGGATGAAGCTGAAGAGCCTCTGGCTGCCATTGAATGCCAATTAGTTGAAACCTTGTCTGTGGCTGACAGCTATTCAGAGCGTTTTCACTAACCTTTCGAAAAATCATAGAAATGTGTGTGTGTGTGTGTGTGTGTGTGTGTGTGCGTGTGTGCGTGTGTGTGTGTGCGTGTGCGTGCGTGTGTGCGTGCGTGCGTGCGTGCGTGCGCCGTGAGAGAGAGGGAAGAAAACGAAGATTGAGAGAGTGATCTCTCAATGAGATTGAGAGAGTGAAATGACATTACCAAGTGAGTTGTGCAACAGTACCAAATAAACAGCCTTTATATGCTGTGCCACTCAGTGATGGAAAATGCTTCTGTGCAGAGAATGAGAACTTCTATGACTGCATGCGGTCACGCCGGTCAGCTATATGGCTTTTGGGTTTAATTAAGAGTATGCTGTCACCTAGAGGTGTATGTGCATGCGAAATATGTGAGAGAGGGGTTTTCTTTTTTCTACAGTGGGAGAAAGGGAATGAGAGAGAGAGAGAGAGAGAGAGAGATTTGTCACTTTATTGTACTACTGAGTTGTACAACTGTAGCATGCTCTCGTTATCGCCACGACTGATCTTAGTCATTTGGATTCCAAGCCAGCATGTTTTCTACCAAAAAATAGGCTACTGCGACACGTTGTGAAGTGATAGTCTATTTTAAGATTATTAGTTTAAGATTAAAGACTATTTGAAGTGGTCAAGCTAGCAATAGAATACATGTTCAATCTTCCAACGCTAATGGTCTGGGATATTACATAAAAGCAAAGGTTAAAGCATCAATCATGCACTTTATTCAACTGGTTGGCTGTATGGCTACCAAAACATCCTAATTTACATATTGTGATAATTGTTTATGAAACACTGCACTAGCCGTGGGCCGTGGGGGGCTCCTTTCACACTGTTTTACAAACCACAGTTTGGGGCTTTGGCCAAACACATTTTCAGTCGTGAGATTTCATTTAGCTTTAATCCATGCTTGCCACTCGGTGAAGGTACTGGAGCCCCTGTGAATAGCACCAGGACCAGCTGCTTTGTCCAGCGTCTAGGCTATCGAAGCGTGTTTGGGGGAGGGAAGCCACCATTTGCCTCTGCACATACTCCTTACGAGCTGGGGCGGCACCTGTCAGCAGGGAGTGTTGGGCGGGAGGAGTAGGATGGAGAGGCACCAAGTCCTCCCGGAGGGGGCTCCTCAGTGGCTGACAGGTGAGCCAGTATAGGGGAGAGTAGGATGGAGAGGCACCAAGTCCTCCCGGAGGGGGCTCCTCAGTGGCTGAGAGGTGAGCCAGAGGCACCACGTCCTCCCGGAGGGGGCTCCTCAGTGGCCTACAGGTGAGCCAGTATAGGGGAGAACAGCAGTGGCAACACACTGTGCTGTGTGTGGGGAGGAATTACCGGTAACTTCCATAACAACTAAATTGAGGAGAAATAATTGGGTACCCTAATAATCATCATTTGTTTTAGTTTTTATCTATCAATTAAATATATATATATACGCTTTTATTTCATTTACCGCCGTCATTGCCATCCAGTGGTGAAAAGGAACTCGCAGCTTGCTAGCCGTTCTTCAATGTTAGAGTGTCTTAACAGCTTTATTTCCGGATTAAACATTATAAGAAGTTACGGTCACTGGCGATGTTTACAGTCAAAGCGTCGTAATTCTACCTCCTTCCGGTTGAAAATAGTCCTATTGATTCTTAGCGAATCGACACATAAGCCACTTCCGCGATCCGATCAACAACAAAGAGCCTAGCCAGCCAAGATTGTCCCCTCGTTCACTTTGCATTGGACTCCCAGAAGCCCTTGCAACTTGCAAGCCAGTTATAGTTCGATTTCCGGTTACGTCATCATAACGCGTCAACCTCGTCACAATGTCCGCAACAAAGCCGGATTTTCATAAAAGTAATTAAAAACGGCAAATTAAACATATAAAACAAATAGCGGGTTTAGCGTGTTACGCAGGGAAAGACAATAAAAGGCATGTTTAGCAGGTTATGCAGTGAAGCTGTTAAAACTTTACACAATTGTTTTTATTATTATCGTCAATTTCATTTATTTTTTATAATCGATTACATCAATTAGTTTGATGCAGTATCTCTCTCTCTCTCTCTCTCTCTCTCTCTCTCTCTCTCTCTCTCTCTCTCTCTCTCTGACCCCTTCTCACACACAAATACACAGTAATTCCCTCCCTCTCCGATCATTAGCAATTGAGAAATTAACATGATATACGATGATAATTAAAGAAGTGTTACAGCTAAATAGTAATTATTTCCACCAGAGTGCCACTATTCAGCCACATTCTGGATGGGTCAATATGGGGAATGAAATGCTCTAGTCTAGACCACTTTACAACTCACTGGCCTTTGAAGAGGCCATTGTTTCTTCATGATAGATACTGATAGCTGACTGCTGCTTTTTAGTTTCGGGTGGAAACCTCCAAAACTGTTACTTATCAGGAATTTAAAAAAAGCTTTACTTTCAGTTTTTGTTGACCAGAATGACCTTACTGTGTGCGTGCGTGCGTGCGTGCGTGCGTGCGTGCGTGCGTGCGTGCGGACCTGGCAAGAATTGGAGCTAAAGTAGAAATGTTACATAACCAGCATCAAAGTGAACTCCCCCCCACCAACCCACCCCGCAATACAGACACAGCACAATGAGAGGGGAAGAAATGATGTTCAGAGAGAGGGGAGGATAAAGGAAGGAGAATGAGAGGGTGTGGGGGGGAAAACTCATTAAAGAACAATCACAACAACAAAAACAGACAGCTGTCAGCCATTCGCCCCTTTTTTTTTATGGCATACTACCGACGAATCAACCCTGTCCCCATCCTCATGGTCTTCCATTTGTTGAAAGCAGTCAAGTAGAATAGACACCAGGCTCTTGCTTGCCTGTTTTTCTTTATGGGACAGTGATTCAGTGATTCACAACACTCTCTGCTGTCAATATAACATACAGTACACTGCTGTAGGCCTGAAACTATCCATTACATACTTAGGAATTATGCTAATCTTCCTTCGATCAATCGAATAATCAAGAAGCGGTATTATGTTTGTGTGACGCTGTCTGACCAAGTGGCGCATTTATTATTTACCAATAAACACAGTGTTAAAATGTGGAGATACTGTATCAGGTTTCTGCCTGACAGCAACGATATACACACAATGGTGTCATGCAAATCTACAGTATAAGCTCACAACGCAATGTTGGGAGCTTTCTTCACTATTTTTGAAAATGTCTTTCTACTACTTTTAAATACATATTGCACCAGTAATCTGCTATGAGCAGCGCCTCATTACGTTCTCTGGGTGTACTGTATGGCAGAAAGTCAGCAGGCCTCTTTTTTTCCCATGCAGGATTGATTTCAAACGGACAGGTTCCTCTACCCTCTCGCTGCATGAAAGTGTGCCAATCATGTCTGCTTTCTGTCACAAATGGTAAATGGTAAATCGACTGCATTCATATAACGTTTTCCTCCCAAAGCGATTCACAGTGTATTTCATATTCACCCACCGATGGCAGAGGAAACCACGCAAGGCACCAAGCTGCTCGTCGGGAGCAGTTAGGCGTTCAGGTTCTTGTTCAAGGACACTTGGACACGTAGCCAGGAGGACCCGGGGTTCGAACCTGGAACCTTCGGATTCCAAGACGGCCGCTCTACCTCCCGAACCACTGCCGCCCTCACATTTAGGCAACACTACGTTGGCCCAAACAAATCCTCCTTGATTGTTCTCTGCCCGGTCTAGTATGTATACCACTCTGGGTTTTGAAATGCAATGTTTACTGTCTGAGACAGAGGTTCCAACTGCATTAGGCCTGCAACTGTGGATCATTTTCTTAGTGATTATTCTATCTGTGACTTTTTCGATGAATCAAATAAGCGAGAATGAGAAGCT
Source organism: Electrona antarctica (assembly GCF_951216825.1). Lineage (NCBI taxonomy): Eukaryota > Metazoa > Chordata > Actinopteri > Myctophiformes > Myctophidae > Electrona > Electrona antarctica. The sequence continues at coordinate 24,465,515 of NC_136802.1, read as the reverse complement.
TTTTTGTATGTCAAACAAATCTATTAAGCAACCACCTACACTACAGCAGGGATTCCCAAACGGTGGTGTGTGTACCCCCTGTGGTGCACGAGCGCCTTCTAGGGGGTGCGTGACATGAAAATGCTAATGGTGGTGCTATGGTTTTATTTTAAATATATGAACATATGTAAGTATATGCAGAATATATTACATATTCAGGTTAATATATATGTGAATATATGCACATACTGTATGTGGATATAGGAAATATATGATTATATATAGCTTATGTGACATATATGCAGGCAACGTATGTTATACGTTGTCACACAATGGTGTCGTGCAAAAGTAGTGCAAGTAGCAGATCCACAAGCTCACAACGCAATGCGACGAATTGTGAGCTAGTGCAGTAGATCACTATGTTCACATTTTGTTATGTTTTTGACATTCTTTAGAAGATTTGTGCCTATAATAACATGCCCAAAATAGCAACATATTATTAATTATCGATTCTTGATTTATTTGTATTTGTATCAATTAATTTGATTAACTCTTGCACTGCTATTCTGCATGCCGCAGCTGATCTTTTTGTAGACATGCCTGATTGGTAGCATTTTTGCTGCCACAGCACAGCATGTTTGCTTGTGTCTGTGTATTTGTTTGATAACAAGATCATTGCAAGAATAGATTTGCAAACTTTCTTGAAACTTTCTTGAAATGTTGTTGGAATTATTAGTAGGCTGCGAAGAGATTTGAGTCCAGCATTTCGCAGGTCAAGGTCACAATCAACGATACAGTACAAATAGAGAACGTATGGGTGGATTTTCATTAAACTTTGTAGGAATGAATAATATTATATCCCAGAAGATATCATTCGGGTCAAAGGTTCCACGGTCAAGGTTGAAATCGTGAACGGATGGTCAGATTTTCATGAAACTTTCTGAAGTGTTTGAAGTGTCGGCCAAACAAGAGCACCCCCCCCCCCCCCCCCCTTCTCCTACAAACTGAACATTTCTTTTTTTAATGTTCTATTTGTGGTCTCCCCTCCCCCACTCACATACACACTGCAGGTAATTGCCATGTTAGCGTGGCTGGTCCGGATGTTTTTCTTCCCTTTGTGTGTTTCTGTGTAATTCAAATTACTGTAGCATCCGTATGTAAATATGGATGTAAATATGGATACACTTGGTGGGCCTGTTGGGAGTAAGGCTACTCACCATTATTGGCAGGCATGGAGTACGACGGACCGATTGATCAAAGCTAATTGGCCGCCATTTTACTTTAAGCCCCTCCCTTCCTGCTTATCATCGCTGTCGGGAAGAAACCTCGTATATCCATATTTTAACTGTTAATGTTTTTGGGGCAAATTTACATCCTACTTCATCGTGCGAGTGTGTCGCACAAAAGTAGTGAAAACGGCGGATCTACAAGCTCACAACGTGTCGCCTCCCGGCGCATTGGAAGCTTGTAGATTGGCTATTTTCACTGTTTTAAAATGTTTTTGAGATGATAATAAAAAAATTACAGTTTTGGACATACAAGGTTTCTACCCGGCAACAACGTTATGAGCTTCTCCGAGCAGGACCAGAGTGCAATGAACCAAACAGTGGGCGTGTGGATGAAATCTGCTAATTGGATAACATTTTACTACCACCCCCTCGCTTCCTGTTTGTGAGATGGTGACTACAGTGACTGACGGGTGTGTGTGCGCGCGCGCGCGCGTGTGTGTGTGTGTGTGTGTGAGGGTGAGTTTGAGTGAGACGTGGCAACCTTCATGCATAATTCAACCAATCAGAGCTGCTGGTGGCACTTCCTCCTCGCTGCAATCACTGCTTTGGACGAGGCTACTTCCAGCACTATAGAAAGTATAACAAGTTTAGGCTTACATTTAGGCAAGTACCATACTTAAAGGACAACTTTAGTTTTTTTTCAACCAAGGTATATGTTTTAGATTGTTATTAGAGGAAGTAAAAGGTGAGTGTTCGTTTTTTTCATTTGCTGCTTTCTTTCGTTTCGTCATTTTTGACAGGTGGCGGGGGCATTCAAACAAGTGGCTAAGATATGTCTTTTTATTAGGGCAATTTCTTTATTGTTATTTGCTATAGTCCTACTAGACCCCAGGAAATGACATCTGGCCACAGTAGTTTTTTTCTGTGGTGGTATAGGTCAATCGTCAGTTTGTCACCTCCTTCACATTCAATAGACACCGCAATCTTTTGTGGCCAGATGTAATTTCCTGGGGTTTAGTAGGACTATAGTAAATAATAATAAAGAAATCGCAGTAAAATTTAGCCACTGTAAAAAAATAGCTAAAATCGTTAAAACGAAAGAAAGCAGCAAATGAAAAAAAAAGAATCAGACCAGTCTGAAGCGAGTGGTGCAACAGCACCCCCTATTGGTACTCTAAACATCGGGACATAGGGAGTCAGGGACATAGGCACATAGGTTGGGACATAGGTTGGGACATAGGGACATTGCTGTTCCTTGGAGTGGTTGCACCACTCAAAAACCTCACCTTTTACTTTCTCTAATAACAACCTAAAACATGAACCTTGGTTGAAAAAACAAAAACAAAGTTGTCCTAGAATGTTGAATGTAGAATTTTTGGGTACTGGTTAATTTGTTGAAAGAACATTGAAATGGGATTTGTTTCTACTTTAAGGACATTTTGAAGCCAAATACAAGTTTGTACTCAAGTAAAATTTTGAATACGGGCATTTTACTTGCAACAACGTAATTTTTACACTTTTGTTATTGGTCACTTAAGTTACAAACCTGAGTACTATCTCCACCCCTGTATTACAACCATCAACTAACTAGCAGCAACAGCGAAGAGAAAAGGTGACGCCGACCCTGTCGATGCCAATTCCATTCAATTCAAATGATCTTGTATGTATGTAAATGTATGTACTGTACAATCAAAGGGAATAAAGACGTGTAAACAGAGCTATGCCACATTGCAACTTGGGAACAACTATAGGGTAGGAGCAACGGTAGCTGTTTTTGACCTCTATCGCTCCCTTCCACCCATCGATCTTTCTCTTCCTCTGCCAGTCATTAATTTGTCAAAAACAGCCAGTGGGCAAATGGAGATTTTTACCTTCACCTTTACAGTACTTGCACTCCTCAATGCACAATTAGCATCGTACTAACTTGTCATTTCAAATTGACACACTGCTGTTGTGCTGTGTAATTATGTATTCGCCTGGGGAATAGTATAGCTCTCTGGTTTAGCAGCACTAAGTAATGATGTGTGCATGTGTGCACACACACACACACACACACACACACACACACACACACACACACACACACACGCGCACACACACACACACACACACACACACACACACACCCCCTGCACTTGTGGCTTATTTGATCTAAAACATGTTTTAATGCCTTATTTCTTTACCGTTACAGGGCCATTGTCGTCCTCAACTCGAGTGGCTATGACTAATGACTGTGTCATTCTGTTCCCTGTTTATCTAAAGAGGTCTCTAATTGGTTAACACTGTGCATTAACACTTTAAAAAGGAGAGGTCGGAATAACATCGTCCATGTCACAAATAACCAGCTGACATTCATGTTTCACTGCACAAATGGCAATTGTTTTTGGCAGGGGGGTTCTCCATGAGTCGGTGTTACGAGTTCATTCAGACTGCCGCTGTTTTTTCTTTTCCACACAAGGTTCTGACACAAAATATACACTCCGGTTTTGTCTTGTCACAAATCTTTGGTCTGAACTAGGCTTTACAGTGTCCTGTTCATTGCCTGTTTTTTCTCTGGTCGTGAGTGCGTGAGGGGGGAGACGAAGGGGATGTCCTGTTTTTCAAACCACAGGGGTTCATTCCTTGCCCCCCTCGGACGTTTTTCAACCAAAACACAGGGATTAGGGACCCAATGTGAAGAGTGTGAGAGCGTGTGAGAGAGAGAAAAGAGAGTTTATTGCTGTAAGGCAATAAACAGGAGCAGCCATTTTCCATTTTCCAGGGAACGTCATCCCGAACAGCTCACTGGGGTTTTCTTTGATCTTGTGTCTTTTCTTGTGATAAAACTGTGTCTGTGATGCTTTTTATTTTTGTCCTCTTTTTAAAAACCTGAACAATAAGACAGAACCGTGAACTTTACTAATTTGTTCTTTTTTTGCTCTTGCTTCTTTTCTTTTTTTGATATTCTTGTTTTTTTTTTCTTCTTCTTCTTCTTTTCTTTTTTCTTTTTCCGTTTTTTGCCAGTAATCTTTTTTGAATTTTCTCTTTTCTCTTTTTCCCCCCTTTTTTGTCTTAACCCTAGGTCCACTCACAAAAAAACACGATGAATCTTCAATGAACAAGCCTCGGGACGAAGGTATTTTTGCTGCATGTTTTTCCCATTTTTTTCTTGTTTTTCAAGTCTTTTTGGGGATACACACACACACACACTCGCACACACACACACACTCGCGCACACACACACACACACACACACACACACACACACACACACTAGGACATTTTAGGATGGCAATTTTATAAATGCCATTATTTTGCCATTTTAACTCTAACCCTAAATTCTGAATTATACTTAGTTGTGCGCCGGTGTCACGCAACTAATTATATATCAGGCATAACTCCAACTCTAACCCCTAAACCTAACCTCTAATGCCTAACCCTAACCCTCTTTCCTCTTTTAATCATAAAATCATGAAATCAACCATTTCTCTGGTGAAGAAAATGTTACTCATAATTGTATGTATTTCTCATATTCCACTGTATCTGTGCATGAGGACATTTGGCCCTCACAAGTACAGTATTAATACTAACACACACACACACACATACACACACACACACCATATACCTCTGAGACGTGCCACTGTCATATGCGTGTGATTGTAAGTGTGTGCGCGCTACATGCTGAGGTCACCAGCCTTATACATAGGCCTATGAGTCTGAGTCATAACAGGATGACGGTATCCAACGCAGCGTTCATGTTATTGTCATCTCAACTCTTTAATGTACTAGCTAGCGAAGATGGCCTCGTTGTTGTCATCATCATCATCATTACTGTCACCGTCACCATCACCGCGTGTCCTTGAAAGACACACCGGAGGCCGGGCTTACAGTGTTTGTTCTCTAAACAGCAGTGGCGTGGGTGAGGGTTCAGGGTTGTCGAGCAGCAGAGAGAGCTTGTCGAGAGCCACTTCACACGATGCGCTGCCATTGTCACATAGCTCAAGGATGAAATTGTTATTGAGTGTAAACGGCCTATACCCCCGTACCTGGCCCACCCCCCAATCCAAGTCGATGATCGTAACGTCGCATTGGAGGGAGCCCGGATCGGGGGACATCCGAGGACACTGACTCTCCCACTTGGGCAATTTGAGGCCATAAGCACTCTGTAGAATAAACGTTATTTCCTGGGTTCCCTGCTGCCTCCCAGGACATACATACTCAACACTCACCCATTTGTTCTCTTATCTTGGCATCGTGTTCTGTGGGCTTGGAGCAGGAGGAGAAATAATGAAGGTAAAGATGATGATGTTTCTGATTTCTTCCCCCGTTCTAGTTTTATTTTATTTTTTGCGTTTTGTTCAGAGCGGGTAAAACCTCGATCCTTCCTCTATTTTTGAGGGGCGCTAGCCCCTCCTATATAAAGGTTTAATGTTTGTCTTTAGTTCAATGTTTGTGTTGGCACCGTTTGTTTCACATCACCTAATCAACATGAGTTAGACTTTAATATATTAGCGCCCCTCGAAGCTTGAGACGGGGAGAATGAAACCCGCTGGCACAGGCGTGACTTTCAGTGGTTCTCAAACATTTTTATTTCAAGGACCCTCCGTTTGATTACAGACCCATTAGGGTCCATTTGGTTCCTAATGATTTAGCTATAGGGAGTAGGGACCAACCTTAAACCCGCCCCAAGGATCCCCGGACGGTCCCCGGACCCCACTTTTGAGAACCACTGCTTTAAGTTTAACCTGTTTCTCAACGTCTGGACCAGCTCAGAGTTAAATGAACACCGTGTAGATGAACACTGTGTAGATGAACACTGTGTAGATGAACACTGTGTAGATGAACACTGTGTAGATGAACACTGTGTAGATTGGAGTCCCGGTGATGAAAGTCACTGGTATTATAAACACTTAGTGTGTGTGAAAACGTGAATTTAAAAAAAGGAAAACAAAAGTTCCATAGCATTCCCGCAGCTGATACCCTACAATCCCTGTTATGCCCATATGGAGATCCTTGACTGTGATCAATATTAAGCCCATAATGGGAATGCCAATATGATCATATTGTGACAGTCACATGATGACCACTGTGGTTGCCGCAAAGGTCATAGTTAACACCTTGGAAGCGCAAGACGGAGATCACCGTCAAGTTCAAGTGCACGGTCAGTTGCCCGAGACGGAGATTGATTCATCTCCGTCCAATTAGTGCTATATGAAAACTGATCGCATCGCTCTACAGCCTATAGGAGCGCTTGTTGCGCAATCCTCGGTGTTGCACAACAGTGACACGGCATCGAAAATGTTCCCTGCCTGTTTAGCTGACGACAACGAAAATCTTAAAACGTTCATAACTCGCGATCTAAATCATCCCGTCTAATTATGAAAAAAGATCCCGTGTTAGACGGCGCTCCGCGGTCCAGTCGCTAGTCGCGATAGATTTATTCTTACCTCCCGTTGTTGTCGATCGACTCTAGAGTGGTGTGGCTATTGTTAGCTGCTACACAGACATTCACAACAACTTCCGGTCCGCCGGTAAAAGTGGTCCGGGCGCTAAAAACGATGGGCACATTTTATTAATGGATTAAATAGGCCCGAGCCCTCAAGGTGTTAACTATGGAACCATGCATTTCCCGTCAGTCAGTCAGCCAGTGTATCACTCAAAATCCCCCACGGGGAAAGCCCCATATATGGTGCCCAGGTCTCGTGCCAAGGTCTCTTGGCGCTTCTCGCCCCCAGGCATCTTACTGGTATGTTATTGGGACGTTATTCTAAAGTTGCGACAATTCCTCATTTACTCATGTTAAAAAATGAGCAGTTGTCGCAACTTTAGAATAACGTCCCAATAGCATAATATAATATAATATATAATATAATACTTAACTCATGTTGGTAAATGAGGAATAGTTGCAACGTATACCTAACTTACCTTTTACGGATCCGAAATTGGTGGTACAGAAATTACTTTTAGAAATAATATCACATTTTTGTATCTCAACCTTGTTCCACCCATTAGCATTTCTGGCTGATATATTTTACAAAAGAAGTGAATGATCTATTAACTAGTTAAAACGGATAGTTATTCTAAAGTGTTACTGTAAAATCAATGTTAATTTAACTCTGAGAGTTACTAAACCATAAGGCTCCATTTGGTTCCAAACTATCATTTAGCTGGGGGCCCCCTGGAACTCCCTCAAGGACCCCTGGGGGTCCCAGGACCCCACTTTGAGAACCACTGAGATAAGAGAGTGTGGATGGCATGAGCGATCCAGGAGTCCCGAGTTGGTGCTGGCTCGACCGCACTCTTGCATTGGATCTCTGTCAGAGAATCTATTTTGGCGAGAACGATCGGTGGCTGGTGGGGGAAATATATATTATATTCACAAAATGATGTGAAATTTGTATTTGAGGATTTACTTGCCTTGAACAACTGGCAGTGTGCACAAGAATTGACACACAGACACATACATATGGGTGTCCATGGGTATTTCTGGGTATTTTGTATCTGCACAACTCCAATAAAGTCCCACAATATAAATAGATAGCTGGAAATTAAAATAATACTAATAAACTTTCAAGGTAACAGCCTAGAAATGACCCGGACAGCTTTTCAGTGAATTGTTCTAAAATCCAGACATGTCAGATGGGATGTTTTTATTTGTGCCTTCAGTTCACATCAGTACTCTTTTCAACTGGCAATGTATTCAGGGACAGATTTAGACTCCTTTCCGTGCATTTGGTGCCTAGAAATGTGTTATTTATAAAGCAGGCTTCACTGGCCTGGAAATGCTGTTTTCCTGTAATTCTAGGCACACCTTGTGAGTCATTTTTGTTCCCCTCTCTCAATTATGCCCATGCATTTACGGAAGGACCAAGCAAATAACAGGAGATATGAAAATTGTGGTTGATTAAAGACACTTCATAGGAGAACCATGAATAAAAACCTAAATAATGTATCCTTTCAGCTTTTCCCCTTCGCTCTGTGCAACGTTGTGTTTGTTGTCGTAGCGGTATAATACAGCCAAAGTCATTATTATACAGCGTGCATGAAGTGATTTACTAAGGTTTTGCTTGATTTGTGAGGGTCATATTTGCCTGGCATTTATTTTCTACAGGTTGCTGTAGAAATTCCCTACACCCTATAACCCTGGCCTACAGGGCACCACTCCATGGATTTGTCTATAGATGCAATAATTACTCTAATAAATCAAGGAAGAGCATGATCACATTGTTTAAATGCAATGTCAGTAATAGTCCAGCTCCAACTCGCGTACACTATCTCAGAGGTTCACAAACGTTTTTGCTCAACACCCAAACGAGAAATTATATTTTTGGCCTGGTCCCAAGCTAGTGAAAATAGCAGACATGCAAGCTCACAGTGCGTCGCTTCACGCCACGTTGTGAGCTTGTAGATCTGCTATTTTAACTAGCAAGCAGGTAGGCTCTATTAGCTCAATGGTAACAATGTCAGCACTTGTGCAGGAAACTGGGTTAAAATCCAGGATAGAAGAGGAGAGTTACGTACATAGTGCAGCTTTGAGATGATAATCGATAGTTAAAAACTTTCACGCAGCATAAAATGTGACTGGAGAGTATTCCTTTTCTCAAATTGATTTACTTGTTGGACTCTGCACCGTCGTGTTTTACTGTTAAATTGATAACAAAAGATTCCTTGCACACAAAAAAAATCTAAAAACTGTGGTTTGTAGATTGCAGGATGAACTCTAATGATTTTGTTGACCCCATGAATATATGGTATAACCCCTCTCCCCGTTTCTGCTTCTAATAAAAACTTCTAATAAAAATTTCCTTTTCCTTCTAAACATTGCCACTGAGGTTTGGAACTGGCACTTAAACCACTTTAACCCCATATGTTATTGAGCTTCCTCAGGGCTACTAGTTTAGTTTTTTTGCTTTACATTAAATATGTATACAAATATATATGTATATAAGTGTCACAGTAGCTATGCAAGCTCATAATGCGTAACTTTGCTTTAAAAATATACATTCAAAGGATTTGCACAATGTTCACTTCACTTCACAAAATAACAGATCTGCATGCTCATAGCATGGCACGAACATTTTTTGCTCAAATCTTTGAGTGTAACATATTGCAACATATTTTGAGATGGGGTTTCGGTAGCCAAATACATACAATAGTGGCCGTCCTTGAAATTAAAAGTTGTTGAGCACCATTCATATAATAGCAACATACGTTTTCCATAAAACTGTTAGGATTTAAGAAGACATATTCTAGAATCGACCTCGGGTCTTAATTGGTTAAATACCATAATATCCCCAACCTCTGCCGGCAGAGAAGCTCTGCTCCGGGCAATACTGAATGTATAGTATTAGAAAAATATTATTCTCTAGAAGAGGACAAAGGAGAGAATGAGCCTGCAGTGTCCTGCTGTGTCCAAGCTGCCTTGATGGATTTGTGCACCGCAGAGGCCATCTCTCTCTGCACCAGGTGGAGGAGAGCAGAGGCCCACAGGACTGCAGAGCACGGCCACTGTGGAGGCAATGCTGGGAAAGATTGATAGGACCCAAAGGAGGCGTGCGTGCGTGTGTACTGTGTTACTGTACTTCTAAGTTCCCATATGCCCCCACACAAGTATAGTAGAATGTGAGAGATAGACTTTGTGAGGACACCTTTCCTGGTCCTCACCATATAAATGGTTGTTTGGGGGAGTTACTGTATAGGCTTGAACTAGCCTCGGAAATCCAGGCATTTTGGTTTAAAAATAATAGTAGTTTTTGGTATTGGAGTGGGAGTGAACCTTGTATTTTCCTAACCAATCAGAGTGCAGTCCTTGGAAAGGAAGCGTTCTTTCAGGCTATAGGCTTCAGATTCAGGTTGGAGTTAGGATTAGACCCTAACTTTTTCATGTCGAGGACCCCCGAATTTACACTAATTAGCCCGCAGACCCCCATTTGGCTCTAGCAGTGATTCTCAAACCGTTTAAATTCAAGGACCCCCAGTTTGAGATGCATTAGTCTATGGACCCCCATTTGATGGCATTTTTATCTCTGAGACCCCAATTGATATTGTGAAATCAATGTTACTTTGGTCCATTATTGGGGACCCAATTAGCTGGGGACCCCCTGGAACTCCCTCAAGGACCCCTGGGGGTCCCCGGACCCCATTTTGAGAACCACTGGGTTAGACATCACTATTGTTAGGTTTTCAGGGTTGTAGTGACGGGCAATTGTCGTCATCTGCAAGCTCAGAACACATTGCAGTGCGGCCCGCTATTCGGCTTCAGGGTTAGGGTTATTCAAAAAATGGCATTCATAAAATCACCATCGTAAAATATTGTCCTCGCAAGTGTAGCAGTATATGAACGTGCGTGCGTGCAGCGTGCATATTGTATGCGGCATGCGTGCGCGTCTAGGAGAGAAGGAGAGATTACGGTAGAAGGTGAGTGGTGAGGCAGGGATAGAGGCAGAGACAGTGTGTTAACACCTTTGTGTCAACTCTGATCAAAACGGAAACAACAGCCACCTGAGCCCCCCCAAATGGAACCATATTTCTGTCACGGTCAATGTCACCCGCTGCCTTCCCCCCTCTCTCTCTCTTCCCCTCATGGACAAAGACACAGCACACACAGACACAGCAAATGTACAGCAAGCACGCATGCTGTCAGACGCTTCAATCATACTGCATGAATCACACACATTGGCGTCACTGGTGCATCATAAAAGAGCTACACAGCAGACACTCCATTACACCAGAGCAGACTGTTCTACAGCAGACACTCCATTACACCAGAGCAGACTGTTCTACAGCAGACACTCCATTACACCAGAGCAGACTGTTCTACAGCAGACACTCCATTACACCAGAGCAGACTGCTCTACAGCAGACACTCCATTACACCAGAGCAGACTGCTCTACAGCAGACACTCCATTACACCAGAGCAGACTGCTCTACAGCAGACACTCCATTACACCAGAGCAGACTGTAAGAGCTATACAGCAGACACTCCATTACACCAGAGCAGCTATACAGCAGACACTCCATTACACCAGAGCAGACTGCACAACTTTACATAGAGCTATACAGCAGACACTCCATTACACCAGAGCAGACTGCACAACTTTAGAGCTATACAGCAGACACTCCATTACACCAGAGCAGACTGCACAACTTTACATCAAAGAGCTATACAGCAGACACTCCATTACACCAGAGCAGACTATACAGCAGACACTCCATTACACCAGAGCAGAATGCACAACTTTACATAAGAGCTATACAGCAGACACTCCATTACACCAGAGCAGACTGCACAACTTTACATAAGAGCTATACAGCAGACACTCCATTACACCAGAGCAGACTATACAGCAGACACTCCATTACACCAGAGCAGACTGCACAACTTTACATAAGAGCTATACAGCAGACACTCCATTACACCAGAGCAGACTATACAGCAGACACTCCATTACACCAGAGCAGACTGCACAACTTTACATAAGAGCTATACAGCAGACACTCCATTACACCAGAGCAGACTATACAGCAGACACTCCATTACACCAGAGCAGACTGCACAACTTTACATAAGAGCTATACAGCAGACACTCCATTACACCAGAGCAGACTATACAGCAGACACTCCATTACACCAGAGCAGACTGCACAACTTTACATAAGAGCTATACAGCAGACACTCCATTACACCAGAGCAGACTATACAGCAGACACTCCATTACACCAGAGCAGACTATACAGCAGACACTCCATTACACCAGAGCAGACTATACAGCAGACACTCCATTACACCAGAGCAGACTATACAGCAGACACTCCATTACACCAGAGCAGACTGCACAACTTTACATAACATTGTCAAGGCTTTGGAACGCTACACTCGGAATGTAATCCGTTTGTGTCCATATACAAAAAAATCGCAGAATTATGGGAATCCCGTAATGTTCATGGAGGCAATGAATCAAAAAAGGCAAATTACATTGAATTGCTGTAGCATTAATGTTCATCCTCAGAGACATTCAGCAAGTGATAATTGACCTCTATTCAAGAGTACCTGTAATGCGATCAGTTTTGGGCAATATTACTTAGGAGAATAATATGTTACTTATTACGTATTATTCCTTAGAAAAAGTAATAATATTATATTACGTATTACTTGGAATCAAGAGTAATATAGCTACATATTACATTACTTTTCAACTGGGCCCCTTCCACCCGCAAAAGAACACAATCTGTTTAGCCAGCTCCTTTTAGAACTGAATCCAATTCATTGGAATAACTTAATAAGAAGTCTTCAATCAGCCAAACTGAATAATTGCAGGATATAAAACAAAAAGTCTCTCATCAGTCTTTTTCAGCTGCATATTCCAACAATCTGAACTGCACACACTGGCTGCAGAATCTCAAAACGGACAGTATATTTTATACATAAATAACAAACAATAAAATAAAGCAGTCTGACCTTTTTGAGGCAGCCTAGTCTCTCGAGACAGACTGTTGAGAGTTGACCCACGTCAAATTTCAAGGAAAAGAGGGTGCTTTTTTCCTTCATTAGCTGATGAGTTCTCAGATTGGAGGCAGCCTGACATTGGAGGCAGCCTGACATTGGACCTCAAAGGTATTTTGATGGACTATGATGGATCTAAATGAGGCCGAGTCAACAGTGCATAAGAGTTAACCTCTACTCTACAACAATACACCCAGCGACGAGCCAATTCTTCAAATCGTCTCCATTTAATGTGCCAGCGGTATCTCTACTGAAATCCAGTCTCTGTTTTGCCTGCGTGGGGGAGCTCCGTGTTTCTTGTCCGTCTTCAAACAGATGCTTCAACAAGTTTAATAGACGTATTTTTCGCTGTGGAAAGTGTTTTCTCTTTTTTTTTGCCCATGCAAAGTTTACAGCGGACATTAATATACTTGGCAACAGACAAGAATGCAAAATAATACCAATACATGTCTCTGTCATGTTCCGCCACTCTCTGATCTTTCTGTCTGTCTCTGTTGTTGTTTGGAGTGATGGACGGTCGCATGCACGCTACGTCATAACTGCACAGGCTAAAAAGAACAGATCTACAAGCTACAACGCATCTCTGTTTTTACCTGTTGATAGATTGTAGATCTGTTCTATTTTTGCATGCCAACTTGCTACTAGGAGTGCATAACATGATGAACTAGATAAAGTGCCTCTCGGGGTGCAGGTCTCCACCAGGCCAGTTCAAGTTGTGGCCTGGTGTGAAAAGGGTGCCATTTCTTCTTACGCCTTGGATGGCAATTGGATGATTTGAGGCATTTTGTTCCAAAATATCCACCCGGTGGCGCTATAACAGGCCAATGTGAAAAGGGTAGAATATATTCCTCAGCCCAGTAGGAAAGTCTGTGAAAGATTTCACGTAATTTGCACGCTGCGTTCATGATTTGAGGCTTTTTGTGCCAATCCTGCAAACTTTGAAAGCCAATCGTTGTCGTTGGCATCCAGGGAGTGTGTGCGCAACATTTGGCACGGACGGATGGACGGATGGACGAAAAAACATACTCTCTCCTCATGCCTTCAGCCTGGTGGAGACAATGAACAAATACAAATGACGCTCATTTGTAACGAGTAACGCAGCGTGTTTTGGCGGAGTAAATAGGTATAATATTACTATTTTGGCAGAGTAATTCGTTATACTAATCGTTACTGGGAAAAGTTATAATATTATAGTAATATATTACTAGTAACTCGTTACTGCCCAACCCTGAATGCGATTACTGTTCTAATTTAAAAAACTGATTACCTTAATTGTTTTCTATAATATTATTGCATACAGTTGACGCAAACAAGCGATGAAAAGTCATTAAAATACATGTGTTTCAATGGCACGAACGACAGCGACGTCGTCCACCTCTTAAATATTCACTCACATGGTCTCCATGTTCGTGAGGTTTTGGCATTTCTTTGATTGCTTTGTTTTCAAAAGATAAGGTTTTCTTCATTTCCTGAAAAAAATATATTTGAGACTAGACTAGCAATATCGTCATCACATCGCTAGTGTTACGCCTCAACACTGAGTGTTACACATGCAACACATGTAGTGCAAAATGTTCATGATTCAAATTCAAGAACAGCAGAAGTAGCAGATTTATAAGCTCAAAAACATGTCGCTTTGCGTCACGTTTCAAGCTTGCAGATCTGTTACTTGTGATGCTTTTGTGTGGCGCTGTAGTATGGTCAAGTACTACAGCGTTCATTTACGGTAAAAAACAAACAAAATAAGTTAAAATATGGAGATATGAGGTTTCCGCCCGACAGAGCCCAGGCCCGTACGCTGGCTGAACATCAAAGAATTGCATTCAGACACACCTATTGTTTACAGAGGCACCACAATTTTAGAATAATCTGTTCCTGGTGTGTCCACGCACAGCGGAACACAACACAATCAAAAGCATGGCTCAACATTGGCTCATCCAGGCAAACGAATTACACACCGCTCGATACATGCCTATATAAAACAAATTATAACGGCTTTTTGAGCGAACCGATTCCCATGGCCTTTGAGGGCGCAGACACAGACTCACAATACGGGCATCACACAATGGAAGGTGACAATATACGTAGACAGAACACAACACCAACAGTGTCCTTGTACGCTTATGAGAGCAATTACGGCATAGTTTGTCTCAATGGAAGAGAGAGAAGGGACGTGACGCTTGGCATTCAGGCCAAAAAGCTCTATTTTGGTTTCATCAGACCAGAGAACCTTGTTAATCATGGTCTGAGAGTCGTTTAGGTGCCTTTTGGCAAACTCCAAGCGGGCTGTCATGTGCCTTTTACTGAGGAGAGGCTACCATCCCTACGTTGAAGCATGGTGGTGGTAGCATCATGCTGCATTGCTGTGGGGATGTTTTTCAGCGCCAGGAACTGGGAGACAATTGGGACTTCAGTGTATTGTACTTTTACAAATTAGGTTGCGACTGAAGGTTGCAACAAACCAGAATCTGTTGCGACCTTCGGTCGGTAAGTATAATGCAAGGAATAAGTGCATTGTATTGTATTTGAAGGAAGTCTGATCCAATTATTTTTAGAGTTTCTGAGGACAACTCTGTGAAAGTCCTTGAGTGGCCCAGCCAGAGCCCAGACTTGAACCCCATTGAGCATCTCTGGAAGGACCTGAAAATAGCTGTGCAGCGACACTCTCCATCTAACCTGACAGAGCTTGAGAGGATCTGCAGAGAAGAATGGGAAAAATACCCAAATTCAAGTGTGCCAAGCTTGTAGCATCATTCCCAAAAAGGCTTAAGGCTGTAATTGCTGACAAAGGTGCCTCAACAAAGTACTAAATCAAGAGTGAATTAACGAAATATTCGACAAAACTTTTTTCACTTCATCATTATGGGGTATTGTGTGTAGATTGATGAGGAAAAAAAACAAATGTAATACCTTTTGAAATGAGGCTGTAACAAAAAAGTGTGAATACTTGTGTGAATACTTTCCGGATGCACTGTATATGGACCCCACTTTAAGAACCACTGCACTAAGAATGTACTGTACCTAGGTCATTTGGACATAGTGATATACAGTGCACAGTGTCAACCACTTGAGCCCTATATACTTCATTGGCCGGAGTCCCCCAGGGGTCTATACTTGGGGTCTATGCTTGTGTCTATTTATACTTGTCTTTGCATTTATACATGCAAAGACACCAACATTTGGTGTCTTTCCCAAGTATAGACCCAAGCAAAGACATTTAATGTCTTTGCCAAAAAATGTGAGCTTGTAGGTCTTTAGTTTGGCTAGTTTCAACTCGCATGACGTGTATACGATCGCTGTCGTATTATTGTGCCTAATTCAAATCAAGAGTAGATTGTCAACATGTGTGCGAGTTGATGCCCAGTTGCCCACTGAGAAACGGAGAGACGGCCGAGCAGACAAACCCAGGTATAGACACAGACAAAGACTCGGTTAGAGAGAGAGAGTGAGAGTATTAAGATGGAGTGATGGCAGCGCGGCAGGGAGCTGTATCACTCGGCTGATGGCTGAGCCAGATGAAAGACGTGGCGCGGCCCCAGTGGCCTCCGCTGAGACAAGAGCCACTCCACAAATAAAAAGGAGGCAGAAGAAAAGATATAGCCACAGCAGCAGCACTCTGCGGGGCGTCAACGTGACGTGGTGTGCGTGCTCGAGTGCACACACGGGTCCATATTGTTACAAACGGTGTTCTGTCTCTCCACCTCGCTTTCCTAAATTCACCTCCCGCTGTCTGGGTCTTTATCTGTCTCCCTCTGACGCTTTACCCCCCCCACCCCCCACCCCTCTCTCTCTCTTCTCTCTCTCTCTCTCTCTCTCTCTCTCTCTCTCTCTCTCTCGCTCTCTCTCTCTCTCTCTGTCTCTCTTCGCACTCTTCTAAACCACTGGTTCTCAACCTTTTCCTAGATCAGGGCAGCCTTGACCATTTCAAAAGTTCGCCTGCCGTGTTAAGTTGTCAGATGGGTTTACTAGTGATCAAGCAATAATACCCTCACGATTCAGGTTGGGAATCACCTAAATATAAAAAAAGGCCACATTCGTTCATGATTACTACCTATAATCCGGGGTTCCCGCAGCAACACTCGTTTGTGCGAGCCAACACAATATTCCCTCATGTTTGACACAGAATTGTTTTCCCCCTGCAATTACTGCGCCCGGGGAGACTAGTCGTGTTCCGCTCTTGTGTGTCACTTTCTCCCTGTGGGCTCCTCGCCACAGTAATGGACACAGTGTGATATATATATATATATATATATATATATATATATATATATACGTTAAAGGTTTTGTCATTGAAACACTGCCTAGGGACAGGCAGGAAGAGGACAGCCAGCGCGGAGAAATGTGCAGGAAGGACACCCTTTCGATTATGTGTCTCGCCAGGGCCGGAAACAAATGTCTCCGTAATAAGAAGGCTTTGAATGGAATGAGGAAGAACAAGAGGGAGTGCGAGATTGAATGGTGCAATGGGGAAACAATTACTGGTCCCGGACGGCTTAAGACAGCGCAGACTGTTAGATCCGCTATAAAACGGAGCCAGCTAGAACAATGTAAGGTATACAATACAAAACTCTCGGGAGCTCAGGAGAGGAACTGCAGAATCACCATGGCTGTCAGGCTAACCATTAATTCACCATCACTACCCGCGGCTGACTCCGCCTGCCGGAGCCTTGCTGTTCCGATCTTGTATCCAGGATTCGTCAATACTGTGTCGAACTGTGCACTGACATTAGGCCTATAGAATTTTAATCAAATCAGAAAGAGGGAAGTGGTGAGGGAGGTATAGAAAGGAGAAAGTGAGGGAACCGATGGGAATTGGAGAAAGAGAGAAAGGTAGAGCAAGACGAAAAAGCTAGCTGGCGCCTTGTTGCCTGTCAGCTAGCTTAGCAGCGAGGGAAAGATTCCCAGCACTTTTTTTTTGCTGTGGTTGTTCAGCTTCTGGCTGGGTTTACTGCTGTGTGTAGCGGCTATAAGGGGCTATGGGAAACGGCAGCAAGAGCTGGCACAGTTCCTTCTCCGCTACTGGGCCTCAGTGAATACTCAAACCGCTCGCTTGGAGCTCGCTGAGCGTCGTTGTGGGTCTACTTAATCCAAATCAATAAACTTTAAAGTACTCTTTGAAATGAGAGAAGTTTAGCATTGCCTCATTGTGTTGTGGAGAGAACCTACCAGCAGGCATCAGTGAGATCAGTAATATTGGATGTCGGGAGTATCACAGGGTCAGGTCGTATCGATAGGGAACTGCAAAATTGACAATTCTTTTGATTCAGATAGACTAGAGAGACTAAATCTTGTGAGCGTCAAAGCACCAGCATTAATACTATATATATGGAAGTTGAATAATAAATGAGAGGCAGGTATACACATTGTCACTGGAGAATGTTGGACTCTCTCACAGTGAGTTTATATACCACAGCATTGCTGTGTGTTCAGCTGGCATACCAAGAACAATCTAGTGGTCCTTTTCCTCAGGGACAAAACACCGCTGTAATGTAGCACTTTCCTTCTCAGCCCTAGCTGTGCATTATCCTCCTTTGCCAGCACCATGCAGCAGAGAAGTGGCAATTAAGAGCTGATGACTTCATTCTGCATGTATAACGGTGGTTTGCAAACGTTTCGTGCCCAATGCACACACCAATGGGCCAAGTCCAAATCTCAAGGCACATCTGTGTTCATAGCGAAGATAGCCGATCTACAAGCTCACAACGTGTCGCTCCCTATAGTTCTTCATTGTGTGTGTGTGTGTGTGTGTGTGTGTGTGTGTGTGTGTGTGTGTGTGTGTGTGTGTGTGTGTGTGTGTGTGTGTGTGTGTGTGTGTGTGTGTGTGTGTGTGTGTGTGTGTGTGTGTGTGTGTGTGTGTGTGTGTGTGATATGAAGAGGCTTCAGATGTACAGTAGCAGCTGGTGATTAAACATCTGTTCCTTCCCTTCCCTCACACGCTGCAGCCCTCTGAACCTGATTGAAGACTTGGGAATCCTATATTATTATAATTAAATAAATACTGGGTTTTGTCAATTAACCTTTTCTCTGCTATCTACGATTATAATCGTAGCCTTAGGCTAGGGTACTAAAGGTGCTAACTACGTACATGTTCGTAGACAACCGTATACTCCATATATGAAAGCGGCGACCGTCAATTTACCTTTTAGTATAGGCTATTGCTCCGGTTGCTATGGAGAGCCTCCATCCTCACCAGCTAT
Organism: Electrona antarctica; assembly: GCF_951216825.1. Taxonomy (NCBI): domain Eukaryota; kingdom Metazoa; phylum Chordata; class Actinopteri; order Myctophiformes; family Myctophidae; genus Electrona; species Electrona antarctica. The sequence continues at coordinate 24,446,624 of NC_136802.1, read as the reverse complement.
GGGATTTTTAAATCCAGCTCCATTGAGCCTCCATTATAACAGGATTTTCAAAGCTTCGAGCGCTGTCCATGGTGAGCTGTCGCGCATCCCGACGATCATATCTCATTTGTCTCATTTATTTGTGAACATCGCTGCGGACGTGTAACTGCTTCTAACGAGATTTAAGCGGTAGGAGCTAACGGCTAACGATCACTGTGCTCACAACAGCAGCCCCCACCTCACTGATAACCCTAAAATGAAACGAGGATCGTAGAGCGAGAGCGGACGGGTGGCACAGGTTAGGTGTGCTTATGCTGCCACCCAGCTTTCACTGGGATCTTTTGTCCACATTAACCATGCTACATAAAGCATTATGAAGTTGTTGAATGCACACCGTCTCTCACAACTACCTATGAGTTTAACTACCTTAATGGGTTAACCCATTTAGACCTTAGGACACATCTGTGTCACCTAATAGCTTTAAACCACTTTAACCATTATTTTAAACTTTAGCTGTTGAAAAATAGCAGATCTACAAGCTTATACCGCGGTGCTAGCAAGGGCGAAATCCAAACGAACCGACCGCAGTGCTGTGCTATACGAGCTTGTAGTTCTGCTATTTTTGAAAAATCGTGAAAATATATATTCTTTCACAGCGAACAGTCCCTGGAACAACATATATTCAGATGGGGGGTCGGCGGGCAATTACAGATAATTCTGTGGGTCCTTGACATGAAATTGTTTGAGCACCACTGACCTAGAAACATTCAGAAAACTGCCATGATTTAGAAGATGATTTTGTCGAATCTGGTCTCAGGTCTTAATAAATCAAGTGAGTCTTTATTGATCTCAGAGGCGAAATTGGGCCTCGCCCACATTGGATACAGTGAAGGTTATTGGTCTGGACTGTGAAATCCATCTTGTTACTGTGGTTTAGCTACAGGGAGATGAAGAAACAATCATAGGTGACGATCCATCAGCTCCGCAGCAGGAGTAGGAATCTGTCTTATTAAATACCCATTTAGACTAGCTGGGGAGCCATAAACACAAGGCAACCAGATGAGAGCCTGCTCGGTAGAGTCCATGATCAAATCAGCGTGCCTCCGAACACACGCAGGCGGGTTTACACGGAGCAGGGCGAAGTGCTTGATTGCAAATGGCTGCCATTATGCAGATACACTACACTACACACACACACACACGTCGTGCAGCAGTGGCAGGCATACATACGCAGATCTGCTATTTTCGGTGCAGCGCGACACCAGCACGCAACTCTATCAATCTGGCCTCGTATGCAACCATAATGTGAGGGGAAGTCACTCCGTCTTTGTTGTGTTCTTTTCGTTTCTTGTCTTGCAATGTTGCGTCTCAGCTTGACTTGTGTGTGTGTGTGTTTTGTTTTCCCTTTCTCCTCGTGCCTACATCATAGTGGTGTATGCGTGCCTACATCATGGCGGTGTATGCGTGCCTACATCATGGCGGTGTATGCGTGCCTACATCATGGCGGTGTATGCGTGCCTACATCATGGCGGTGTATGCGTGCCTACATCATAGCGGTGTATGCGTGCCTACATCATAGCGGTGTATGCGTGCCTACATCAGAGCGGTGTATGCGTGCCTACATCATGGCGGTGTATGCGTGCCTACATCATGGCGGTGTATGCGTGCCTACATCATAGTGCTGTATGCGTGCCTACATCATAGCGGTGTATGCGTGCCTACATCATGGCGGTGTATGCGTGTCTACATCATAGCGGTGTATGCGTGCTTGCCTTCTGCCAGCATCCAATTAAACAGGCTTTGGTTCCATGTACGTAGGAGACGGACGGCGGTAAGGTGGTGTCAGGGCTGACAGGGGTGTTTAATAGGAGCGCTGGTGCCTGCCTGGGCCTAACACACACACACACACACACACACACACACACACACACACACACACACACACACACAACACACTCTGACTGCAGGCCCAATTTATTGTTGCTACGCTCCTCCTGGTGCAACACCTGCTCCTCGTGACGCACACGCACACACGTGTGCACACGCACTCACGCACGCACGCACGCGCGCACGCACGCACGCACGCACGCACACACTTTAAAAAAAAAATCAGAATATTTCGATTTAGTCTTGACTCTTGTCTTAGTTTTTTGAATGACACACCATTTAGTCTTAGTCTTCGGAAAAACCTTGGTCTTTTTGTCTTAACTACCGCACAAACAACCAAGCATGTGGAGAGCTACGGCAGAAAAGCAGGCCAGTCATCGTGTGTGTGTGTGTGTGTGTGTGTGTGTGTGTGTGTGTGTGTGTGTGTGTGTGTGTGTGTGTGTGTGTGTGTGTGTGTGTGTGTGTGTGTGTGTGTGTGTGTGTGTGTGTGTGTGTGTGTGTGTGTGTGTGTGTGTGTGTGTGTGTGTGTGTGTGCGTGCGCGCTGTTTTTAGTAGATGTATGTGTACGCCTGCTGAATGGGGCCATTTGTTATCAACAGGACTAGAGAAATTGCTCTGACACTGTTGTCCTAGTGTGGGCTCACCACCACGGTGTGCACCACTGCATGAATGTGTGTGCCGTGTGCACATGAAAACCTGTGTGTGTGTGTGTGGACGAGAGTCAGAGATTGTCTGTGGGTGGTCACCCACATGTGGGCAGTATATGTGTATGATATATGTGTGTGTATAGGGGGTGGGGGTACTGTGCACAGTGCATGCGTGTTAGTCTCTCTCCTTGCATCTCTATATGAGACACACACACACACACACACACACACACACACACACACACACACACACACACACACACACACACACACACACACACAGGTCATCCATGGGCTCCTCTCTGTGCAACACTCACACATTCAAAGCCAATTAGAGTTCAGACACTGTGTGAAACACTGTGAAAGCAACGAGGGGCCCCAGCATCACCTCCACCACCTCCACCACCTCCACCCTTTCACTGAGCCTGGCTTGAATGAGATAAGAAATAATACTGTAGAAAAACAGAGCTCAATGGGAGGAATATGTATAGAATGCACTCAGCATATGCTGTACATATTTATTATGCATCTCTACACATCACCCGTTTGTATGTACTTTGAGAACTGTAGCTCAAAGTGCTTCAGATATAGACGTGGAGTCAGCAGCGTATACGGACCGGACAATGGGCCCCGGCCAGTGCAGATATTTAGTTTACCCCCGCTTAGGCTATCAGAAACTACTTTAGACAGATGGAAAACACTTTAGTTAAACTTGCAGAGTGACGGATTACTTTAACTGGGTTACATCTTCTGGTGGTTGTACTTGAATGTTGACATGTAATAATAATAGCGCGAACGCCGAACAGTCGACTGTGCTGAGCTTTGTTTCATAAACACACGTGTTGAAACAAGGCTACGGAAGAAGGACTGGACTGTGATGTCATTGTTATGCAACACGGAAGTAGAACAGACTTGAAACTGTTTATTAACCAGTCAGTGACATCACTAACGAATCCTTGGTGTTACTCTTCATGGGCCCCTTGGGGGACTGGGCCCCATTGAACCGGTTGCACCGTCAATATTTTCGCCACTGGATGGAGTATTAACTATTATTACATTATGAATATAGCTGCAAGCAGCTATGCCAGGGGCCAAGCAGCATTTTGTAATTAAGTGTGCCCTTCTAGCAGCGTAGATAAGAAGCCAGCCGGCCTCTGCTTTATTACTGTATGTCTGCTGATAAGCATAAGCTGTCGTGTGGTGTTATGTGAAAGCATTTGTGTTTTTCGCCTTTTTGTGAAAAGCCATGCCATCTTGTCTTATGGAACCTTCATTTGTTTTAGCTCCCTAGACTGTGTGTATTATATTTCATGGAGTTTACTAAAAAAAGAAAATCAAGAGGCAAAATATTTTGAATGTTTTTCATGACCGTTTCATACTTTACTTTCTTTAGTGTGATGGACACAAATACACAATTCACTCAAAGATTTGACATATAGCTACAAATAGAGGGAGATGGCCTGGGAGTTATCCACTGGAGTCCAATAGGCTTAAAGGGCCACTTCACCCCTTTTGCAACCAGAACTTATTTTAATGATGTTTGGGAGACAAGAAACACTGCCCTGGGTTATGTGGGTAATACATGTTTTTAGATATTTTAGTATTTCAAAGTGTCTGTGATGTCATACTGCTTTGGTGCACTGCTTGTGTAGGAGGACTACATGAGACTACATGAGACTACATGAGACTACATGAGACTACATGAGTCAACATGTAGTTCAGGAAGGAAGTGAGACCAGTGTCCATGACATCACAGACACTTTGAAATACTAACACATCTGAAACACACAGTTTACCCACATCAAAACCCCCAGGAAAGTGTTTCTTGTGTCCTAAACATCATTAAAATAGGATCTGGTTGCAAAACGGGTGAAGTGACCCTTTAAGTGTGGAAGAGAGAGCCGTGGCAAGTATCAGGAGAGAGAGCATTAGGACGACTGGGGCCCAGAGAGAGGGCAGGGAGACGAAGACAATGTCTCTGTTTGTATCGTCCTTGGACAGAGAAGGGCTGTGTGTGTGTGTGTGTGTGTGTGTGTGTGTGTGTGTGTGTGTGTGTGTGTGTGTGTGTGTGTGTGTGTGTGTGTGTGTGCGCGCTTCCCCATCCACTCAATTTGCGAAATTGATCCAGTCCCTAACAGTGAGCAAAACAAAAAGTCTGCCTAATCTAGACACTATTTATAATACTGAGGAGAGAGAGAGCGAGAGAGATAGAAGATGAGAGGGGCACAGAAAATGAGAAAAGGCATAAATGTACCACAGAAATGATATAGCCTTACCGTAGCTAGGTAGATGATTGAGAGAGAATAAGAGGAGATGAAATTGACAGGGAGAGGAAAGGATGCACTGTGAGGAGAGGAGAGGAGAGGAGAGGAGAGGAGAGGAGAGGAGAGGAGAGGAGAGGAGAGGAGAGGAGAGGATGCACTGCATAGAGGGGAGAGGAGGGAGTGAGGGGACTTGTTTACGACGAAAGCAAAGACAAAACGGAGAAAAACAGATTGGGAGGCCACTTGTTTTTCGGTGATGTTATTGGGACTAATAAGAGTGTCTGTTTTGTGCAGGGGAGGCTCTGCTCTCTCTCTCTCTTAATGTGCTGAGAAGAAGTAGAATATTAGACAGAAGAAGAAGAGAAAGGGGAAAATAAAACTTCTGAAACTGGGTAATAAGAGTTGAGGCGAGGAGGACCTTGATTGGCCAGTGCACTCGTTTAAGGACACGCTGTGATTGGTCAGTAGCTGCTTTGAGTGGCAGTTAGGCCAAGCGCTCACCCCGAAACATGATTTAGGATTCTGTGCCTCTCGGGACGCGCTCGCTGTAGCTCACTCGGTGCATGCTGCCTGTATGGCTCAAGTTAGCTTGAGACGGCGTGCCTCTGTCGCGGTCAAAAACTATACTTTATCTCCCCCAAGAACTGTCTGCAGTTGTTGTATGGTGAGAGGCACTTCTGTGGACACAGAAGTGGGACGTGGTTAACCGGTTTAGGATTTACAGTAGTATGTCGCTGCTTTTTCAATAATTATCATAATTGGGCATCATTCACGCCTTTTCACTCCTCCTGTCCGAGCGCCCTCTGCGCCGACATCGCCTTTTGACACAACGTTGTCACAACTGTGTCCTGTACACGCTCATAACACTGTGTCCTGTACACGCTCATAACACTGTCCTGTATGCGCTCATAACACTTTGTCCTGTACACGCTCATAACACTGTGTCCTGTACACGCTCATAACACTGTGTCCTGTACACGCTCATAACACTGTGTCCTGTACACGCTCATAACACTGTCCTGTACGCGCTCATAACACTGTGTCCTGTACACGCTCATAACACTGTGTCCTGTACGCGCTCATAACACTTTGTCCTGTACGCGCTCATAACACTGTGTCCTGTACGCGCTCATAACACTTTGTCCTGTACACGCTCATAACACTGTGTCCTGTACACGCTCATAACACTGTGTCCTGTACACGCTCATAACACTGTGTCCTGTACACGCTCATAACACTGTGTCCTGTACACGCTCATAACACTGTCCTGTACACGCTCATAACACTGTGTCCTGTACACGCTCATAACACTGTGTCCTGTACACGCTCATAACACTGTTTCCTGTACACGCTCATAACACTGTGTCCTGTACACACTCATAACACTGTGTCCTGTACACGCTCATAACACTGTGTCCTGTACACGCTCATAACACTTTGTCCTGTACACGCTCATAACACTGTCCTGTACACGCTCATAACACTGTCCTGTACACGCTCATAACACTGTGTCCTGTACACGCTCATAACACTGTGTCCTGTACACGCTCATAACACTGTGTCCTGTATGCGCTCATAACACTCTGGTTCCGGTGCGGTGAAAAAACCCCGGAGGAAAACGGAAATGAAAACTCCACTGGCTTATGCTGTCTATGGGGACGCAGTTTTTAGAATAATATCTCAGATTCTTCTTTTTGGGTCAAAACCTCATCTAAACGATATGATCCTTGGTTACAAAAAGTATGTTTTGGGTGGATTAAATGACAATCACGGCACATGTTACATAGCGGATTTTCACTTCCTGAGTCTCGGTTTCCGAGTGAAACGGCTTTCAGAATAAAATGCTTCGCCTATTTAATGACTGGATGGCGCTCTGAGCCAAACACTAGATGGTGCTGTTGGCGGTAGCTAAAAATAATCATTTAGATTAATCCGTAAACCAAATGCAATTTCCTTCCGGATACAGTAGTGGGAATATTGCGTATCACACACAACTGTGTGGAAAACGAGGCGTTAGACAAACAGAGTCGGACAAACAGACGGACATATTCACAGACGGACGGACAGCAATTCTGAAGTGTGTTCCCTTTTGATTTGATAAAAAACATAGTTTTTGTTTTGTGGTTTCAGACACATCATGTTGGAGTTGGATTCTTCTAGGTCTTGTTTTTCCGTGACTAACACTTTGTTCTGCATGGTGGCGTGTCTAGACGCCCACTGGCGAGGTGTACACTCCCTATAGCTGTCACGGACAACAACAACAGAGCTAGTCCCTATAGCCTTAGACAGACACACAAACAAGAGTGCGTGCGTGCGTGCGTGCGTGCGTGCGTGCGTGCGTGCGTGCGTGCGTGCGTGCGTGCGTGCGTGCGTGCGTGCGTGCGTGCGTGCGTGCGTGCGTGCGTGCGTTGTACTAAATCTGTACCAGGTCCTCAAACAAGGGACCATTACAGTCATCTGAATGAGAGTAAGGTTTGTTTTTGGTCCGGAATACAATAGATAATCCAATCACATCCCAAGCAAAAGGTCCATCTCTTATCTTGCTCACAGGTTATAGGCTCTTGGTGCACACAGTATCGTTGTTTTTGTGTATCTGGTGAAAAGAGAGAAAAAACAAAGCTAGAGATGGTTTTGTTTCTTCAGAATAATTTAGCCATGCAGTGGCTGTTTGTGCAGCCGATGTCTGCATGCAAATGCGCCTCAATGCATTCATGCATTATCGTTAATGCATGCTGTATACTTTAATTGCCCGACATTGACCTTCAGCACATCCCCAGACTTAGACTCGTTGACCTTTACTCGACCTTTCCCATAGCATTAGTTACATCATGTAAGTCATGTAAATGGGACCTCTGGCATTTACCGGCCCGGGGTTTCAAAGTGAGGAGGTGCTCAACACAATAAATTCCCCCCCCTGTCAATTATTGGGGCTGTCCATCATCATCTCAACCCAGCCGCTCACCCTGAGAATAACAATATTGGCGTGCAAGCGCGTACACACACACATACACACACACACACACACACACACACACACACACACACACGCACACGTTCGCATTACAATTTCCCCCTGAATTATACTTCCAGCCTATTTAAGTACTATAAATCAAACTCCAAACCCTAGGATAACTGCTATCCTATCTCGTGCTGCGCTGTGAGCTTGTACATCACACAAACACAAACACACAACTCCTCAGATGCACAGACTTTGGCCTTTGCCTTGATCCGCGGTGCTCTAACGATTAAGCCTTTAGCCCGAACCCGCTGGCCGTCTGACCAGCGCCGCTGCTGCCGTGCATCTCATCAGGAGCCATTCATCACCCTGCCAACACATTCTCACCATGCACGCACGCACGCATGCACGCACACACACACACACACACACACACACGTGTGCTCCGTGTTATTTGTATGCATCCGCGTAACACACATGAAGAATCGAAAGTCGATAGCGGCCACGTTAAGGGGAAACGAACGTCCACACGTTAGGCGTGTTGTGGAGCCTTGCATGTTACTTTCCCCACTTCTGAATCCATGAGACCCAGCTTGACTGAGGGACTGCCATTGGATTATTTTTGTCATTTTCGTTTTTTTCATGTCATATGAATATGAATATGAATATGAATAGCTTCAAATTGACGTTATTATTGGCTGATGTCTTGCAGAGAAACACCGAGTTGAGAGAACAGGCCTGAAAGGTTCACTTCTGTGGATTCTAACATTACACCTAGCTACATGTTTAAGCATTTATTTCATATTTGCATGTCGATTTCAGATCTGACATTTATTTCAGACATGCTCTAGTATGTGAAGAGTCTGCCTGCAGTGCTATTAACTCATTTTGGATAACGAATATAAATAAAAAGGCAGTGTTTCTCCTGAAAAGCTGGAAGCTGCACGATTGCAGCCCTTCAGTCAAGCTTAGTCACATATGATGAACGAGAGCAGATAGTGACTCTCAACCTCTTTCATTCCAAGGGTGGTGGAAAGTAACTAAGTACATTGACTTAAGTACTGTACACAATTTTGAAGTATTTGGACTTTGCTTGAGTATTTCCAATTTCCAACACTTTTACTTCTACTCCACTACATTCCAGGTTGAAACTTTGTACTTTTACTCAACTACATTTAAATTAACAACACTTTATCTAAATGTAACACTTTAGTTACTAGTTCAGTCAGGACAACTCAAGAATGGATGGAATATATATTTATTGAATATAAAATGAGCAATATATTTATTATGGTTTGGCGATGAATTGGATCTGCTTTTTAGGTACTCAGATCAAGCGCATCAGTCCCAACCATAGGGACTCCGAATCCCCCGTACCTAAACAGTAGATCCAAAACGACAGGTGGTAGCTGGGGTGGAGGAGGTTGAGCAGCAAAGTTTAGCATACAGCAGCTCAGCAGCATCAAGCAAGTGCAAACCTTCCAGTTTAAATAGCCGATATGAAGATGAAGATGGAGTGAGTGTGTGATTGGCTGAGTGAATCATGTGAATGAGAGCGTGATGCTGAGGCGGCCCAATTGACAGCCGGCAGCGACTGCACTGAGGTTCCCTGACTGAACTTGCTCTGTGCATGTCTGTGACAGGGGCGATGCTCATTTACTTTGTAGATTTTTATTATTATTATTACAAAAGAAACATTAACCATCCCTATACATTTCAGCCATTTGAAAATAGACGATCTACAAGCTCACAATGCGTTGCGATGCAATGCATTGTGAGCTTGTAGATCAACTATTTTCAAGCTTAAAAAATTAAAAATTGAAAAGCGACATTCTGCACAATAAGTACTTTTACTTGTGTTACTTGAAGTACATTTTGATAGCAATACTTTAGTACTGGTACTTTCACTCAAATACATTTTGAATTCCGGACTTTTACTAATGGAGTACTTCTATACATTGCAGTATCGGTACTTTTACTTAAGTAAAAACTTTGAGTACTTTCTCCACCACTGCCCCCTGGTCCCCGGACCCCACGCTCAGTGGGTAAATGTGCAGTTTCCCAGCTGTGAAATGATGTTGGATTGCTGGCAAAACTCATAAACACAGAAGAAACCTTGTTAAGCACAGTAGCCCGCAGTCGTTTTGGAGAAGTTGTCATAGTTTTGTGACAGTGAGTTGTGCAAGTGGGCCTTGTGCAAGTCAATTATGTTACATTATTTTATGTTCCATCCAGACTATTGAAACCTACAGTATAACATTTCTGCACCAAATGACTTTCCAAGCATAGCTTCACTCAAAATAAAAGTCATTACATAATTATACCTACATTACCTACCTGATATTATAAATGATATTCTACTGTTTCTACTCGTCATTCATTCAGGTCTCTTATTCTTAATCTCAGCCAATAAAAACGAATAACAGCCGATACCT
>NC_136802.1:24426270-24433770 GCF_951216825.1 Electrona antarctica | reverse complement strand
GAATAAGAGTTGTTTTTTTGTTTGTTCCGTTTTTTTCAGTGACGAATGGATACGTGTCTTCATATACGGTATAAGAGCAGCTTATGCGCATCATTTCCTCTGGCACTCACCTCGCCGACCCCAACTTCCTCAGACCATTACCCCCCCGGCCCCTGGCTCACTGCAGCGCTGGGGCCTTGATGCCGTCCTAATGACTGATTTTACACTTGCGGAAAAAAGCTGGTGAGTGTGGTGAGCTTGTAGAACAAGCTCACCACGCATTGTGAGCTTGTAGGTCTTCTATTTTCTAGTCGACGAAATCAACACCGGTGTTGTGTTGGCGTTGCATTGTGAGCTTGTTAGAGCTTGTGAGCTTGTTTTGTACTCTCCACCATCCCTGCATGGCTCTGTGAGCCATAGTGACCGTCAACCTGTCGACCCTGAACCCACAGCAGGAAGCTCTCTGCTGGGTTACATATCGGAGCTTCTTGGCCTCTCTCTCTCTGCCCCCCCTCTCCTTCTATTTCTCTCTCTCTCTCTCTCTCTCTCTCCCTCTCTCTCTCTCTCTGACATTTACAGGAAGCCAGTGAATTGGGGTGATGTGGCACCTTCTACTGGTACTGCGTGCGTGCGTGCTTGTGCACAACTAAAACTAAAAACTAAATTTGCTGACAAAATCAACACAGCTTGTACGTCAGCTATCTTGGGTGCGACACGCGCATATAAAAACCTGGGCTGTGATCACGTGCGTGTCACCATGGCCTCCGGACAGTAAGAGCAGCGTAATGTCAGTGATGTGCTTGCAGGGACCTGAAGGACATGCAGGGACTGTGGGTTGAGGGGGCGGAGCTGACCGCTATCCGCCACCTGGTTGGCCAGGGCAGATGGGATTGACAAGAGGAAACGTTTAATAATGACAGAGGGGTTTTGTGTGTGTGTGTGTGTGTGTGTGTGTGTGTGTGGGGGGGGGGGGGGGACCTGTACACGTATGTGAATATACACATGTTCACATGCACACACGCACACATGCATAATGAGACAGCAGAGGACGAAGGGAGAGAGAGTTGGATGAAGGGAGGAAGGGAGGGAGGGAGGGAGGGAGGGAAGAAATGAGGGTTACTCATCCGTGCACTTCACACATGCACACACTTGCACACGGTCCCACGGACACTGTGACGCATTCGCAGGCACACGTGCGCCTATGTACACAGCTTGTGCACAGTGCACACACACAGACACTTGCTGGCATGCAAATACACCGCACGCGCACGCGCACACACACCTCACACACACACACACACACACACACACACACACACACACACACACACACACACACACACACACACACACACACACACAAAAACACACACACACACACACACACACACACACACTCGTGCCATGCACAGTCTGGCCGTTGTCCCTCTCTGGTCCCGCAACAGATGCTATAAGCAGGCTCGCACCTGCTCCCCATCACTCCCAATCCTCCTCTAACCCTGGTCCACAGCCCCACACACACCCATAGGTCCTGCCTCTCTCTCCCTGGCCACGGCACCTCATGGCCTGGTCATTGGCAGAGCCCAGCCCAGACACACACACACACACACACACCACACACACCGCAACCCGACTACGGATAAGTGGTTGAAGATACAAGTAAAAGTCCGGAGTTAAAAATGTACTACAAAAGTATTGTTATCAACATATAATTAACAGTTTTAATGCTGTGATTAAACAATCGCGTTCCAAGATCCCCCTGCCGTGTTTTCACTAACCTTTGATGAGCCACCGCGCCGACTTGACAGCTGCTTGTCATGAAAATCCACTTTAAAACGGTGTAATCGCTTGACATAGTGTTCAAAAATATTCCAAAGTGCCGATCACAACAACAGAGCGGAGGAGGAACGCACCCGCACCGCACCACCGCCGCCATTGTAATGCAATTGGCCTCAATTTCCCAGAACCCTTTGCACTCAAGAGCGACGGAAATTTTTGCGATGACGTCATCAAAATGCGTCACCTATCCCACTCCGGTGGAAACCCTGTATGACTTAAAACGTATTAAAAACGTGGATTAAACAATGAAAACATATCTCGTGTAACTTGTGAACGGGAGGGAAAGTGTTCTACAGTCAATTAACTCGAGTAACTCCTGTTCAGGAGTCAAAGTAGTACCAAAAGTAGAAAGTACTCATTGTGCAGAATGTCCCATTTCAAGTTTAATTGTATAAAACATCTTTTGAAAATCTACAAGCTCACAATGTGTCGCATTGCGAGTAGAAGTAAATGTATTTGAAAGTAAAGTACACATAGGCTATACCTCAAAATTGTACTTAAGTACTTAGTTACTTTTCACCACTGGTGCACAACACCTGCACAGGCATATAGTTCCAACTCCAAACCCCTAAACCTAAACTCTATAAAACAACCAAAAAACTTGTAAAAGCACGGACTGTTCTTACAATGTCTATTTCCTAAATTCTGCTATGCTTATGTATGCATAGGGACATTTGGCCCTCACAAGTATAGCAAAGCATGTACACAGACTACACACACACGCACGCACGGCACACGTGCACATCCTTCCTCTGCCCTCTATGCAAATTACATTCCGATCATTACTCGGAGGCTGCCTGGGATTTAAATAGGTTAATGTCGACTCTCACGGCATCACCCACACAAACCGCACGCATTATACCAGCATGCATCTGTGTATACATTATACAGGCATTTAGCGCACACACATGGACGCATGCATGCACACCCATATACTGTATACCTGGAACGCATTTATGTATACATTTTATATACAAAATATATACAAAAGAATCACACCCGTGTGAAGTGAGGGGCACTCTTATCATCATACATCATCTCTGTGTGTCCTCACCTTCGTCTTTGTCAAAACTGGCCATTCATTGTCAATGGCATACAATGTTTGTGTTTGCACAAACACTCAAAACTGGCCATCTATGTGTTTAATTATGCTTTTATTTTGTATGCTCTTTACCATTGTTTTATCTTTCTAACTGCTTGCCTGTGTTTTATTGCTATTTTTATGTTCTGCCCTGTGAAGGACTTTGAGTTACATTTATGTATGAAAGGTGCTATACAAATAAAGTGTATTATTATTCCTTGTCAATGGCATTCAATGTTTGTGTTAGGACAATGTTTGTGTTTACACAAGCCCTCAAAGCTGGACCCTAAAAATGAGAGCAGATACTCACATTTCTCTCTGCAGAGTGCAATGCACTTATACTGTATTTATGAAGTGCGTGCACACATGGAGCGGGGGCGGTTGATATACAGTAGTTGCGCGCACCGCACGGCGCCTCTCGCCTCCTCCGTTCTGCTCTGATCCAGGGACTAGAAGAAGCACGGGCGCCTAATTAGCAAACTGGCAACTAATTAAGAGACTAATTATCTAATTAACCAGCCTACCCGCCAATCAGGGAAAACTCTGAAGGTCCTATACCGTACGCCCGCTATATCCTGACGGGCTGCGGTGGGGTCCTGGTGAATTAATGTGTGAATTAATGAAGTGGATGTCTCAGGTCTGGCCGTGACCCTCTTGGCTTCCTTGAGCGGCGTCTCATGGCATCTCCTCCACGCGGCACGCCCAGACAACCATCTGACGCAAAACTGTCAAACTGGAATCACAGGGAATCAAGGGGAATATATTAGCGGAATACATTAGCGATTGTCTGCTGAGGTCGTGCGTTGCGTGCGTTGTGTGCGTGCGTGCGTGCGTGCGTGCGTGCGTGCGTGCGTGCGTGCGTGCGTGCGTGCGTACGTGCGGTTGAGAGTGAGTGTGGTTGAGTAAGTGTGTGTGTGCGCGCCTCATGCATGTCCCACACCTCTTGTGTACCCTCCCTGGCAGCCTTATGTCAATGTTTGTGCCGATAAAACTCTCCACGCCGCACACAACAGTCAACTGTTGAATTAGTAATGAAGTCGGTGGCAAAACTTTGTGGCATGCGTGCACACACACACTGTGTGTGTGTGTGTGTGTGTGTGTGTGTGTGTGTGTGTGTGTGTGTGTGTGTGTGTGTGTGTGTGTGTGTGTGTGTGTGTGTGTGTGTGTGTGTGTGTGTGTGTGTGTGTGTGTGTGTGTGTGTGTGTGTGTGTGTGTGTGTGTGTGTGTGTGTGTGTGTGTGTTTGTTTTTGCAGCCCGACTTGGATTCCCTAAACCCCAATAATGCACTCTGCAAATCTCCATGTCAGCCAGTGATATTGGAGCCTGTTGATGAAGTGTGTGTGCGGGGCGATTGTTTGGCTGGAAAGGGTGTAGTGTTAGCATGCCATGTGGATGCTGTGTGTAGCCTCGACGCCCTGCGTCTGCTCTGCTGTGTGTGTGCACGTGTGTGTACTCTCGCACGCACACACACACGCACGTACGCACACTCTTCCGCGCTTCATGAAAGTGTTCCGTGGTCTGCAGCTGTCCATTGAGACAGAGTGGAGGGTTTTGTGTGTAATGTATTCTAGCTGGCGGCGGCAGTGAGTCCATCCACACACATCTCTGTCTGAAGCACTGGCGCTCCCACACACCGGAACGCACAGTGGTGGAAAGTAGCTGTAGTACATTTACTTATGTGCAATTTTGAGGTTTTTGTACTTTACTTGAGTATGTCCAATTTCCAGTACTTTTACTTCTACTCCACTGCATCTCGGATCCAAATATTGTACTTTTACTCCACTATGTTTATTTGAAAACGAGTTACTTTGTAGATTTGTATTATGATTACAAAACATACATGAACCACTTCAGCCCTATTTCCGCCATTTGAAAATAGCCGATCTACAAGCTCACAATGCGTCGCATCGCGTGTACAAATGGAACCATTGGTTCCATTTGAGTACCACAGACGAATAACAGTCTAAGTCCACACTATTGATCCATAATATATAAATGATAGATAAGGGTTCAGGACAACAAGGCCTTTTCGTGGAGGGGTCAGTCTGAAATTTGGACTTAGACTGTTTTTCGTCTGTGGTACTCATTTGTACACTCTCAGAGTTACAGAACCATAAGTGTCCATTTTTGGTTCCAAACTGGGGACCCCCTGGAACTCCCTCAAGGCCCCCTGGTGGTTCCCGGACCCCACTTTGAGAACCACTGCACTAGGAGAGTATGATACTGGGAGTATGATACTACTCCACTTCCCAAGTTGATTCTCTCCTGTTCACACGATGAGTGCCACCTGGTGGACAAAAGTGCCACCGGGGATCAGAGTCTGTTTTAGTATGACGTGTGTCCAGTTTTGTCGCCATCTTGGATGTTAATGGGCAATAAGGCCAATACTAGCGAGCAAAGGGCGAGGTCCATCCTTGCTCCAGAAAACGACAATTTTCCAATCGTGATCACTGGAAAATCAGAAATGACCTCCGAACATCACTGATCTGATCAACACCACAGGCTAGCGGTGGCCTAAGGGTTAAAGGAGCGCTCTTGTTGCCGAAAGGTTGCCGGTTCGATTCGACAGGAAAATCTGGGTGGGGAAGGATTGGTCATCACTCTTGACTTGGGGATCTGTATTGACAACTCACTAACTTGGAATACACATGTTGACACTGACAGTCTCTGTAGTAAACTACAGCAAAGACTGCACTTCCTTCGGCGTCTCAGGGTTCATGGTGTTGACCAAAGATTTATGTTAGTGTTCTATCGAGAAGTCTTGGAAAGCCTGGTCAGGTTTCGCATCACAGTTTGGTTCGGTAATCTCTCAGTGCAACTGAGGTCCAAATTGTTCAGATTGGTGCAGACTGCAGGGAAGATCATAGGGGTAAGACAACTCCCCTCTCTGCAGTCTATTAATGAGCAGTCTACATTAAAACAAGCTCAAAAAATTGTCAGTGATGTTACCCATGTTTTAAATGGCGCGTTTGTACTTCTGCCCTCTGGGAGAAGATACAAAGACCCAAAGTGGAAGTACATCAGATTTAAAAAATCGTTTGTACCAGCATCAACTAAGATGTTGAACGAGGCTCTGAAACAGCAGTAACTGTGTGAGGCTAGATTATCCACATCATGTGTGCAATTGTGTAATGTTGTGTCTCCCTCTGTAATGTATTTTTGTCTGTCATTGATGTTTTATGTGTGGCTGTAGCTGGAGTGAAAGCCCAAGACAAATTTCCCCTGTGGACAATAAAGTTTACCTTGACCTTGACTCACCCAACACTGCTGAAGTGCCCTTGAGCAAAGCACTGAACCCCCTAGCATCCGTGCCTAGCAACCGGAGCGCTTCCAAAAAATGGAAAATAGCGAGGCATTCTTGTATCGATATTAAACGCCTTAAGACAAGTATACTCGTCACACTACTAGAGTACCTGGCGTATATATTTATTGGATGATTGTACCCGTCCAACATAATGATATGCCTGTCTGGAGCTACAGAGATCCACTCCTTCCACCACCCATATAGCAAGAAAGACAAAACTGTCTTCATTGGTGTTCTCATTTTGTCCAACTTTGTCTTCTCTCTCCACAGAGCCTTCCTAGTCTCTCTCTCTCTCTCTCTCTCTCTCTCTCTCTCTCTCTCTCTCTCTCTCTCTCTCTCTCTCTCTCTCTCTCTCTCTCTCTCTCTCTCTCTCTCTGACCTCCCTCACCGCCACACTCCCACTTCCTTCCCTCTCGACTCCAATTTTCTAATTACTTAACGACGAAAGAAACAAACACTCATTAGTTGACCGACTGGACAGAAAAATGAAAGTGATAGAGAGGAGGGTGTGTGTGTGTGTGTGTGTGTGTGTGTGTGTGTGTGTGTGTGTGTGTGTGTGTGTGTGTGTGTGTGTGTGTGTGTGTGTGTGTGTGTGTGTGTGTGTGTGTGTGTGTGTGTGTGTGTGTGTGTGTGTGTGTGTGGGGGGGGTGTGTGTGGTGTGTGTGTGTGTGTGGTGTGGGGGGGGGTTCTGGGGGCAAAGCACTCGCTTCCCGCTGTAAAAGAAAAAAAAAACGCGTTGACAAGTGAAATTGGCCGCATGTCTCGGATGAATAAAACATTTAGTTTTCCGCATGTGCACAACAAAACACCACCCAACCCCATCAACCCCACTGCAGCACGCCACCCCCCCCACCCTCCCAAAACACCACCCAACCCCATCAACCCCACTGCAGCACGCCACCCCCCCACCCTCCCACCGCACCCCCTCCCAATGCAAAACACCACCCAACCCCATCAACCCCACTGCAGCACGCCACCCCCCCACCCCCCCACCGCACCCCCTCCCAATGCATCTGAATGACTGTTTTCTTGTTAGCTACAGTACATGCTCTATAGTAGTGTCTTATATCGAATGCAGGGGCATAACCTTATATGTTAACATGAGGGGTGTGTGCGTGCGTGCATGTGTGAGTGCATGCGTGTGCACGTGAGTGCGTGCGTGTGCATGTGCGCACGCGCATGTGTGTGTGCGTGTGTGTGAGACTTTGTGGAAATGAGTTGGCTTCCAGCGCCATTTCCAGCAGATGTGTGCACTGGAAATCCAAATTGGTTCTGGCTCCCGATCTGACAACTTGGC
>NC_136802.1:24383770-24421270 GCF_951216825.1 Electrona antarctica | reverse complement strand
CACTGTTAACTCTTTTTCCTCATCATGGCTTTGCGATGGTGAGGGCTGAGCTTTCAATCTTCACCAATAGGCATCCGCAGTTAGTGTATACGCAAGAATAGTGCAAAGCTTTCCCTCTTCACCATTTACATCCACAGTTAAGCCTGATTCATACTTAAAGGTCCACTTCACCCCTTTTGCAACCAGATCTAATTTTAATTATGTTTTGGACACAGGTGGTTTTATGTGTGTAATATGTAGATATTTCAGTATTTCAAAGTGCCTGTGATGCCATAGGCTCTGGTCTCACTTCCTTCCTGGACTATGTAATACCAACTTGTGCCAAACGGGGGACAGCCCTCCCCCTCTTCACAAGGAGGAGCAGTGCACCAACGCATGGTCTATAGGAATCAAGCAATCCAGTCAAACCCTAGTCCTAGTCCCATAGGGTGCAAATTTCAAATTGTGCTACTGTTAGCTACAAATAACATTGAGTGACTGCAGTTTCTTCCAGCGGTGAAATGTCCCTTTAAGTCACTGGCTGAAAATAGCTGACCAACAAGATCACAACGCATTGTGGACGTGACACATTGTTAGCTTAACCATGCAACGTCAAAGCATATACATTTGACTTTTATTGTATGCTAGAATAGTCCTAAATTGTCCCTCTTGATATGCTTCCACAGTTAGCGTATAGGCTAGGATAGTGCCTTCCCTCTAAACCATACAATATATACAATATGCATCCACATAGTTAGTGTATGCTAGGATAGTGATAAGCCTTCCCTTATCACCAGTATATCTGCTGTCAGGATGAAACCTGCACCTAACTCGTTTTTCAGGAAATTCATTAGAAAACCTTATATTTTGAAAACAAAGCAATACTGCCTCATCAAAGTTAGTGTTGTGTCTTTATATATTGTCAAGTACTTCCATGAGAGGGGGAGAGGTGGTGGAGTTAGTTGCATTAGCAGACAGTTTGAGGGTCCAATGAAGTTAAGAGGTTTTGTCCCGGCCTGGGCCGTAGCTCAGCGGTCCAGGCACCTTGGCCGGTAGCCCAAGTCTGGCAGTGTGCCGCGGGTTCGACTCCCGATCCCGACAGCCTTTACTGCATGTCACTCCCCCCCATCTCTCTCCCCATTTCCTGTCAGCCTACTGTCTGTCCCTCTATAAAAAAATAAAAATAAAGGCGTTTTGTCCCAAGCACTTTTTACTACTTTACACCGGTTCAATATTTTCAAAACAACACACAGACGTAAAGGGTGTTCAATAGCACAGATTTATGCAATACAAAAATGGAGTTAGGAAGTATCCTCCTGACAGCAACGATATACATTATGCATCCACAGTGAGCGTATGCTAGGATAGTGCTAAGCTTTCCCTCTTCACCAGTATATGCATCCACAGTCAGCGTATGCTATAGGATAGGATATAGTGCTAAGCTTTCCCTCTTCACCAGTATGCATCCACAGTCAGCGTATGCTATAGGATAGTGCTAAGCCTTCCCTCGTCATCTCCCATTAGCAGTCATTTATAGCCTTGGCCTTCCCTTCCCATTACTGTGACTGACAGTGCAGCGAGGCGGAAGGGAACCATGTACTCACTGGCTGACACAAATGCACTTTTGACTTGGCTTCCGTATCACAGACAATGCACACACAAGGCACACGCGATTGAATGCATGTCAGCGCTGTCAGGTGCCAACCTCGTATGTAAAAAAAAAAAATGACACTTGACCACTTTCACTTGACAAAATGTTAAAATAGAAAGAAATAGATGTACACAACGCATGCAGGTGAGCTTGTAGAATTGGCTATGGGGAGGGGGGGGGGTAATAAATAAATAGGGAGATACAAGGCCTCCGCCCAACAGCAGCGACATGCATCACCGTAGGGCTGCTGCCGTGTGCAGATGAATGGGGCCCGTAATGCCTTCTCTATAGTACAGCGCTCCTAAGTACATTACTCAGCGACGGCTTGCGATCACAGCGTCCAACAACGTTGGTACAACGTGCAGGAGGAGCAGCACAGTGGTTGGTGGTGGTATGGGGCCCGTAATGCCTTCTCTATAGTACAGCGCTCCTACATACAGTACATTACTCAGCGACGGCTTGCGATCGCAGCGTCCAACGTTGGTACAACGTGCAGGAGGAGCAGCGGTGGGCCCATAATTCAGCCTGGGAAGTGGAGCTGCGGAGGCCCTCTAAAAATTAAAAAAAGGCTGGCCCAGACCGGCCTGGACTGGACCGGCCGTTCGGGAGTTGTCCCGAATTTCCCAATGGCCAGCACGTCTCTGAGCAGCACAATGGTTGGTGGTGGTATACACGTGAAAGGCTGCTTCACACGCACACACACACACACACACACACACCGGGATGGATGGATCGATGGCCCCGCTTCACAGCGGTATGGGTGGGTCCTCGCGGGCTCTTTGATCGCTCCTACAATCTTAACACACACTCACTCCGGCAGATCAATAGTCACCGATGGGGTTTGGGTGCATGGGAGCACACACACGGGAGAAAAGATGAGGGGAGGCCGAGGGGATCTTTTATTTATCCACTGTTTCTGGGTCACGCTTCTGAGCTTCACACGCCGCTATACCCACTTGCTGAATCTGTCGTCCAAGTTGGGGCCGCACTCAGGGTCGATTCTCCTACATTCTGCTAAATGGCGGTTCCGTCAAGCATTGAGATACCATTTTTAAACGGTACTCCGGCTACTGCATCACTGCATGTCAATCCGAATGTATTCAATCAACGGCAATTGGTGTTTTATAGCGCTTTTGATTGATCAAGTCATAATGCTACTCACGTTAGCATCGGGTGCAGCTGGTGTTTTCAATAACACAGGATCTGTCGTGCTCATACACACCCACTCTATCTGTTTCTTTCAATCGCCTGTATCTCCTATTCCTTGTCCCAGCTGGCATATTTGGTCAAAACGAGGTTTATTCCACGGCCCAGAGCAGACTCTGTGTTGCCTTCTATTTGACTCGGTTTACTCCGTTTGATAAACAGGACCTGACCACGCATCGTCCAACTTCTTCAAACGATTTTAATTATAAATCGGTATAGTTATGCCGCATGTCTGGCATTAAGAGACGTAGCCAGTTAAATAAAGAGATTATACTCTTTATTTCATTGTCAATGGCATTTAATGTTTGTGTTAGGACAATGTTTGTGTTTACACACACCCTCAAAGCTGGACATAGGATGTTTGCAAGCCCGCTGCGGTCTGAAACGGGAGTGGACTAGGTACAGGCACACAACATACGTTTTGTAAACACCCATTTGGTGTGAATATACAGTAGATATTGCTAGCGATGTTGGTGTGATTCCGGCGTTCTAATGGTGAGATGCATGACATGTTTTAGTGCTCCTGCAGGGAGGGCCCTTTTATCTGCCTAGAGTTCTGCACCAAAGTACAGCTCTCAGCCAAAATCATTACTCACTAAGTTAAAGATCGCCTTCTTTTTTATGACTTGAAATGCTTTTTTATCTCATTACACATCTCCCTGGAGGCTGAATTCCAACTTTGAAGCATCAGTTCCTTCTTATCTCCAATCTTTAATACTCTCTTTTGTTCTGATCTTAACTCCTGGCTGTTTAGTGTTGTGTGATTATTATTATGTTTTGCTTGCTGTAATGTGCTGCGTTGCAGTAGACCTGTTTACTATTGCAAAACTGTGCTTCTCGACATCACAGCCTTTATATGAAGACACACACACACACACACACACACACACACACACACACACACACACACACGCGCGCCTTTGGATTCACGTGCGCACACAAGCTGGCTACTGTCCAACCCTGTCTATAATATATGATCAACATAATTATACTACATGATAATTAGCTTATAATTACAGTTAATCATTGCACACTGTAAAGCATGTCATGGCATGAGGTCAAGTTTATAATACTAGCTTTTCTTTTGGCCTTGGGATCATATTGTTTTATAATTATCATATTCCTTCAGGAAAGTTATTACTTTACCTTAAGCACCCAATGACCACTTATAGTGAATTATAATCACACTATAAAGCACAACAGTGATTAATGCATTATACAATTATTATAATGTATTACACTATGTGAATCATAATGCACTATAGATCCTGACCAAGATTAACATGAGTCAGCTGTCTCTCAAACCCTTGACGTTAAAGGAGAATGCCATGCTAGAAGGCTTTCTTACCTTTCTTTGTAGTTGTTACGTCCCCATCAAAGAGGTCCAGGTGTTATTTTGTGCAAAACCTCCTTATTGGCTATTTCCCCTACCATAAGCCCTCAATGAATTGCATTGAATTGAATGGGAATTGAATGGGGCTATGGGGTGTTGTGCTAATTCGCTTATTTCCATCGAAATAAGTAGTAAAGTGTGCCGCTTGAGATATTATTTACATTATGACGAGAGGATATATACAAAAAAAACAGAATTTTGAGCGATGGAAATAAGCGAATTAGCACAACACCCCATAGCCCCATTCAATTCCCATTCAATGCAATTCATTGAGGGCTTATGGTAGGGGAAATAGCCAATAAGGAGGTTTTGCACAAAATAACACCTGGACCTCTTTGGTGGGGACGTAACAACTACAAATAAAGGTAAGAAAGCCTTCTAGCATGGAATTCTCCTTTAAGGCGAGAACATGTCATCTCTGGCGTGTGGTAACCTCATGTCAAAAACTGTTACTTTTCAGGATTCAAATAAAAAAATGGCACACGTACGACGAGTTCAAAACTCATCGCTTCGCGCCACCGATCTGCTACTTTTGATGCTTTCGTGTGGCGCTGTAGTATGATCAGGTAGGGCGTTAATTTGCGAAATCACACAAAAAGTTATATGGAGATAAGAGGTGTCTGCCCGACAACAACGCTGCCCATGTATAATGTCAGACAGGCACACGGTGTGTAAACTGTAACGCCTACAGCAGTTCATGAAGTCCAACTGAATGCCACGAGACCAAGATAAAAGGCGATGTGGTTATACGACACAGAGAGAGAGAGAGAGACGGGGAGAGAGAGTGATTCAGAGCCTGATAGTAAGTACTCACTGTATGTTATCTGTGAGAGGGACTGAGAGCAGAGACAAGAGAAGAGAGGGTAGTTAGTGAGATTCAGACAGCCAGCAGAGAGAGAGAGAGAGGGGGGGGGGGGGGGGGGGGGGGGGGGGGGGGGAAGAGAGAGAGAGAGAGAGAGAGAGAGAGGGAGAGGATATGGCAGACTTGACGAGAGTGGAAAGGACGGCTCAGGGGAGCGCGAGGACACCAATCAACACCTCCTGATTGCCTCAGGTGTCCCTGGGGATGGATCGATTGGCAGGGAGCAGGAGATAACTGCTCCATACACTCATCAAGGAATACAAAGAAGCATCATATAGCCTCGATTGTGTGTGTGTGTGTGTGCGCGTGTGTTTGTGTGTGTGCGTGCGTGTGTGTGTGTGGAGGGGTGTTTGGCAAAGATGCTGCGAGAGGCTTTGATGTTTGTCTCAGGGTCAGTTGTCGCCGCCAGTGAATGTGAACACACTCATCTTCGGTATACGTCTGTCCGTTGACGCATCAATCCACGTTTGTCTGCGCCAGGCTCGTTACTTTTAAAACCCAATTTTTATAGAACCCCAGGAGGTGCTATACGTGACGAGGAAGAACGTGGGGCAACCGTTTCTAGTGTAGTCCTTTTGGCAAAAAGAGTACCAAAGCTCAAAGAAAACGAATACCTTCGGACCTGTCTTGTTTGTCAGTTACTACTCCTGCTACAGCTGTGGATTTGATACTAAATATGTTTTTGTGATTGATCAAAGTGGATATCTCAGGTGCATAGCTCCGTGTTGAAGGCTCGACAACAACTCTTTAAGCCCTACTTGTAAATAATGAACGTATAGCCTCAAACCAGAGAAGTATCATTGGCCTGTTCTAATGCTCCACTGCACACTATGCAGTACGCAGCCCCAACCTCCAACTGGTATGCATGAAATTACGATAAAAAGCTATAGCCTATATACTTTGTCATACGACGAATAATGGAAATAGTTGATCTGCAAGCTCATAACGTGTCAACATACCACACGTTGTGAGCTTGTAGATCAGCTATTTGCGCTCTTTTGGAAATATTCAAAACATGTAAAATCCTTTGAAAATGTATGTCCGTAAATATACATTTAAAGATTTTTGGCGGCCTGCTGAAAGTGGTTAGAATGTAGCCTAGTTCTTTTTTTTTTGCTTTTGAAACACGTTCCTCTTTGCAGACACTTTCATGGTCTCCTTCATCATCAGTCATTTGATTGCTATTCTGTTGGCTCAGTGGCCTGTTGAATCTAAAGGCTGCTAATAGCTCAGCGTCGCCCTCGCCCCGTCTTTTTAATTCTGAGGAAAGAGGCCTGCCGCCGAGTGCTTCTTAATCAGAGTTCACTCAGCTGTAGCGCGAGCGGCGAAGGACTGACCCAATTATCAGTGACCGCTGATTACAGCGACACCGTCTCCGCTTCACGAGAGAGACACACGCGTGTCTGCGGGCGCGCACTGCATGGGACCGAAGAGCCTCTCCCACTAGGCGAGGTTATCAACACGTGTCCAGAATCTGAATCACACGCACACACATGCACACGCGCACACACACACACACACACACACACACACACACACACACACACACACACACACACACACACACACACACACACACACACACACACACACACACACACACACACACACACACACACACACAAACGTCGTATTATCTTCCGGCTGTGACATCCTACAGTAAACCGGGCAAGAGAGAAGTCACGTTGATGTTCATATGACCCCTGAAATAAATGGCCTCCACTACTATTTTGTGTCCATTCAATTCTGAGTGTAGAAACCCTCCCTCACACACCGACCCTGTCATTGTCTCTCTCTATCCATCTCTCCTCAAGGTTGATAATGCATTATTAATCTCTCTTTAATTCATATCCTCTGCAGCAACCTATACATCTCCTCTGGTTCGATAGTGCCATTCATTACGAGTGGAGGAGTGGAGACGAGTCAGAAAAGGAGACGAAGGTTACTTTATTGTTGCGCTTCCTGCGATATAAGCCGTCGCCTTTCTCCCTCCCCCGGCTGACGTGATTGTAAATGGGAATGCATGAATAGAGAGTGCGTCACCGGGATCATGTGGCCGGCGTTCGCTCTGCGAGAGGAGAGGAGAGGAGCCGCTGTTTTCAAAATGAAATCGGCGCCAACAGAAGAAATTATTTATAATTCAAAATAGTGGGTGATCTAAAGGTCAGAGGTCAAAAGTCAGAACACGAAAGTTGTTCGGCATGAGGAGACGCATGTGTATCGAAGTTGTATTGCTGATGGTCAAATGGTTCATAAGCATGCCTGTTCAAAGTTAGCATTTTCAATTGAGTGCTATAGTGCCACCCTATGGCCAATATGGTCCTGGGCTTCGCGTCCTCACCGCTTGGCATAGCCCTCTACCATATTGCCAAGTTTCGCGAAATCCGACTGCACGGTTCAGCCAGAACTGCTATTTTCGAAGAAGGAGAAGAAGAAAATAACAGACAAATACAATAAGGGACCAAGGGTCCCCTTAATACTATGTTTAGTGTGGGGTGTACTCCTGGTCGTTGGCCTTGGCTCATTGGCTGTGCTTATATTATGCTCTTCAGACGGAGAGCAGAGGGCGAGACATTTCATTAGCCGCAGAGCGGGATGGATATATGAGGCGTGTGTAAATGTTAATGATAAGGAATGGAACACTGGCTAAATGAAAGCCATATGAAATGTCAGCTGTGTGTGTGTGCGTGTGCGTGTGTGTGTGTGCGTGTGTGCGTGTGCGTGTGCGCGTGTGCGTGTGCGTGTGCGCGCGCGTCCCATGCTCCCAAATCCCAATACTCTCTCTCTGTCTGTCTGTCTGTCTCTTTCTGTGTGTGTGTGTGAGTGTGCGTGTGTCATGCTCTCGCCCTGCAATTATACCCAGCATTAATTATGAATCAGCCCCCGGATGTGTGAGCTGAGCCATCGCCACCGACCATGGCAGTCAGCGGCCACCTCCCAGCCCAACTCCATCCACACACACACACACACACACACACACACACACACACACACACACACACACACACACACACACACACACACACACACACACACACACACATAGTTTGTGTTACTATGGTTGTGAGGACAGCAACACTTTTAGGACGCTGGTCTTGTGAAGTGAAATTAAGTTTTCTTTATATGTTTTTTTTTTGCCATTTTCATCCCTAAACCGAAAGCCGAAAATTGACGCTCTATAAGCTCACAACGTTGCGACATTTTGTGAGCTTGCAGATCGGCTATTTTTGGTTCACAACACCACCAGGCCCCCTAATCCTAACCTCTAAATGTGTAATCATAAAGGCTCACGCATACTCCAGTTTTAAGTGATAAGGTGACCACCGAAACAGTGGTTAGTACAAACAGAGAGATGTGCTGAGTTGAGCGCTCATCACCGTTGCGTGACACCACCGCGGTGGTCACCTTATCACCTAAAACTGGAGAATGCGTGGGCCTTAACTTAACTGCCCATATTTGTTTTTACCATAAAACAACCATTTATTTTGTGATGACCTGGATAATTGTATTCATGTCTATTTGTCACGTGTAGGTGAGGTAAGAACCCAAACGTCTCACATTCTACTATACTTGTGGGGGCATTTGGCCCTCAACACACACGTACACACGCGCATACACGCGCACATGCACACACATCACCCACCCACAGGAACATGCCACTTTTCATTATCCTTTATTAATTTGCGTGCCGGCTACCAGGATGGGGTGTGGGTTGAAGGCTATAGGAGAGGGATGGAGCAGAGCGCACTGTGGGAGTGAACCGGGTGCCTATAATTACATAGAGCACATTATTAGTAATGATAATTATATTGCTGATGGACGGGGCATTGTTTGCCCCGTCAGCTGAGCCCACCACCGCGTTCACCGGCGGAAAACCACGGAATCATAAGGTCTAGTAGTGTATATCTGTCTGTCTCTCTCTCTCTCTCTCTCTCTCTCTCTCTCTCTCCACCCTTTAACCCGACACGCCTATTTCGGGCATGTCATTATACGACGAGAAATGTTTCAAGAAAATTCCAAAATAGCAGATCGACAGTATAAGCTCGTAATCTGTCCTTCTCCTCCCTTTGCTTTCGCTTATTCGGTCTCTTTTCAGAGCACAGTCTTAAGATGTCTGGCTCAGCCGCCCACTGACAGAACAGCATGATGGAGACCATGGCTTTCAGAGAGAGAGAGAGAGAGAGAGAGAGAGAGAGAGAGAGAGAGAGAGAAACCCAAAAAAAAGGTGTTATCATAAAAATTACTATCCGCGGGAACCATGGGCATTCACCCTTATTTTTCCACCTGTGTCCACATTCAGTAAGGTAGGCGCCGGCGGTGGCTGACACAAACTTTGAGCGTGGCAGCTGGCTGAGGCAGGGAAATAATTGAGAAGCATGTTTTTCAATGTTTTTATTTGCCAACGCATCAAAGTACTCTATAGCCTATTTGATATTTCTGTGCTCAATAGTGTCGTGCAAACATATAGCCTGTCAAGTCCGTCGTCTGGCTTCCAGGCTGTCTGTAATGCAAACAGATAACCCCCCCCACCCCCAAAAAAATGCCAGTTTGCTGCTAATGGGAGAAAATGTTCTGGAACAATCCCGCCTCAGTGTCTTACTATAGGCACCTGCAACAAAAGGTTTTTTTTTCTTGTTTTGTTTTTCTGCTTCTTCCTTTTTTGTTTTGCCAATTAATTCCCAGTCCAGCAGAGCACCGTAGTTAGATTCCACAAAGGTTGATTTGAGAGGAGTGTACTTTTGTTCATCTTGTGCATAAAATGTTTTGTTTTGCCGAGCGAGCCCCGTTGTCCTCATCACGCGTGTCGAAGCGCATGTGTGCTCTGTTCAGTTTCCATGTGAAGCTGCCCTTGATCAGACACCAAAACATCCTTCTCTGCCCAGTTCTCTCACTCTCCAGGTATCTGTTCTTTATTCAGTCTCGTAAAGGCAAAGGTGCTCATTAGCCCAGATGAAAGCAGACTAAAAAAGACGGAGAGAGGCTTGAGAGTGTTCTCAGAAGTACTATGCCTTATTTATACATAGCTACTGTAAGTGCAGGTGTGGTGCACCAGCTATCGCAGATCTACAAGCTCACTGCGTCTCAGTGCGCCGCATTGTGAGCTTTCAGATCAGCTGTTTTTGCTGCTGCGTGACATGGCCGCACAACCAAATATAAAACAGGTGCAAGGCTGGGGGCTTCACTGAGTGCGTTGCGTCACGTCGAGTTTGGACGGCGTCAAAAAAGCGAACCGGGGCGAATGGGTGACGCCGTCCAGACGCAACCGTCGGCAGTGGAGCGCCCTTCATTGATTAAAAAGGGAACATTCCCTGTGTCGACGATGACGCAACGCTGGCGGACGCCCGATTGTCTGCAGTGGAGCCCTGGCGGCTGGCGTAACGCTTCCTCTAGTCAAACACTCTCAAAGCTTCTCTCCCTCTCTCTCTCTCTCTCTCTCTCTCTCTCTCTCTCTCTCCCTCTCCCTCCATCCCCCTCTCTGTCTGCGTCGCTCATCTTCTCTCTCAAGGACCAGTGTGCATTGTTGTCTACAAATGCGATGCCTAACAACCATTTTCCTCTGGCTCTCGTTCATCCTAGACATAGTGTTCATGCCAGTCGTGTAGAATCTGTAGATAAGTGGAGGAGTCAACAAACAAAGCAATTAGCCAGTGTTTATTACGTGTTGCTTTGACCAGGCTGCTCTCTCCGTCTCCAGGGAACCTATAGGATCAGGTCCTTGACCTTGGAGTTACAGACCTGTAAGACAGTATGGTTCCCAAACTTTTTCATGTCAAAAACCCCCAAATTGACACTTATTAGCCTGCGGACCCCCATTTGAAGAGATATGCAGGGACCCCCATAATAGAATATTTGTACGGCTCTAGCAGTGATTCTCAACCTGTTTCATTTCAAGGACCCTCCCAGTTTGACATGCATTAGTCTACAGACCCCCATTTAAAGACATTTATATCTCTGTTACCCCAATTTATATTGTAAAATCAATACAAATTTAACCCTGAGAGTGTACAAATGGAACCAAATGGACATTTGTACACTCTTGAGTTACAGAACCATAAGGGTCCATTTGGTTCCAAACTATCATTTAGCTGGGGACCTCCTGGAACTCCCTCAAGGACCCCTGGCCTTGGCAGTATGTGTGTGTGCAGGACCCAAGGACATGCTGTATGAAGCCCAACTTTACTTCTATTATTGATCCTCCCAAGGACTCGTGGCTTGTGGGAGTTTACAACCTAAATACATATAGAGTACATTCTTTGAGCCGAATATACTCCTCCCAAAGTCACACGCACACGTGCACACACACACACACACACACGTGCGCGCGCACACACACACACACACACACACACACACACACACACACACACACACACACACACACACACACACTCACACACAAGCGTGTACGTGCGTGCGCACATCACAGAACTCTGGCTCTATAGCTTGCTACTGTATTATTCACACTCTTGGATGCAACAACAATTAGCAAGTCTAATGACACATCGACTGCCTCGGCTTGCTTCAGTCTGCTCAGCACCCACTGCTCACTTTTAGCGTGCTCCGTCAACATCACAGGAAGCCCCACACTGGAGCGATCCATACCATGAGGTCATCAACCGGCGCCAAGAAGGTCAGCCAGCAACACAGCGTTTCGCCGCGCGCCTGTGTATGGATTACGCATGCTTGTCTGACAGCGTGTAAGATTAGCGGGTCCTGTTATAGGCCACAGCTAGACAGATAGCCGGGGCTATAACATTAGCATCTTAACCATCTCGTGGTGTCTATTGTACTTTTGCCAACCCCGCCAGGGTCAATTTCAACAGCGTATCGTATAGATCGCTAGCAGCGCCCTGGCTAGCAGAAAGCACGCAGAGCAGTGCTCTCAGCCTCTCCGCGTGGGAGAGAATAAGGGAAATATATAACAACGTTATATGTAACATTCATTCATTAGGCTTTGACATTGGTGTTGGCGTGCCTGCTTTCTTAAAGCCTATTCTTAGTCTGGATTTTCGGTGGTGAGGTTAACGCTCAACGTTACTTCAGCTCCGGTGGTCAGCTCACCACCGGAGCTGAAATAACGCTGAGCGGTGGTGAGTAAAAACAGAGAGAAGGGTGGGGGGGGTGGTGGTGGTTTGCTCTTCACCGCGGCTCGTGACGTCATGTTGTAGTTCGGTGGACACCTAACCACCGAAAATCCAGACTATGTATGAGCCTTTAGAAGATCGCACACCGCCGGTATAGCGGCCAGATACCCATCGCCTCTGTCGGGTAGAAACCTTATACCGTACTGTATGTTACTTTTCAGGAAATTCAGCAAATCGACAAGCTCGAGCAGATCTGCTACTTTTGATACTTTTGTGTGACGCTGTAGTATGATCAGCAAGTAGGACGTTAATTTACGGGGGGGGGGAAACCAAATGGTTGAAATATGGAGATAAGAGGTTTATGCGCGGCAGCAACGGAATAATGTACGAGCATACGTGCGGAAAATACAATAGCAGAGACGGTGGCTATAGTTATCTTAATGAGGCCTACGCCAGCTCACAGTGTAATCCTGTGAAACATGGCAGTCAGGCGTCTTTATCGGTGCCGACATGCCGTCCACACAACAACTAATCCTGTTCTATAATGGAAATATGGAAGAACGCTGGATCACTGGATGCTTCCCCCGTATTATACGATGGCTTAAATCTCTCCGTTCCTTATTCCCGATTGTGACTCCCCGCTCGTGACCAATTAAATCTCTCTGTTTCGTATTCCAGATTGTGACACCCTTCTCGCGACC
The DNA here is from genome assembly GCF_951216825.1 of Electrona antarctica. Lineage (NCBI taxonomy): Eukaryota > Metazoa > Chordata > Actinopteri > Myctophiformes > Myctophidae > Electrona > Electrona antarctica. Next base: position 24,408,393 of record NC_136802.1, on the reverse strand, counting down.
AATTAAATCTCTCTGTTTCTTATTCCAGATTGTGACACCCTTCTCGCGACCAATTAAATCTCTCCGTTTCTTATTCCAGATTGTGACACTCTGCTTGCGACCAATTAACTTAATGTTTCCTTCTTACACTTTGGGCGACATGCTTGTGCACGCGTAGACACTAGACACACACCTCCTCCTGTGCAGGTTCAAGTTGGGCAATGTTATTCATTCTGTGGAATCCTCTTTTCTTTTTCCCGCTCTTATCGGCCTCGCCACAGGCAGCCTGTTTACCGTGCCAGAGTGAAACAATGTGAGCACAAAGCCCTTTGTTCAGAGGAAGACCCATACCCAACCGACAACACCCCCCTACCCTATACCCCACCAAGCCCTTTGTTCAGAGGAAGACCCATACCCAACCGACAACACCCCCCTACCCTATACCCCACCAAACCGATCATCATATTTAGGGCCCTATACACACTGCAAGATATTTGCTCCGATTATGCTGTGGGGGAGCTTTTTTGGCGCTCGCCGACAAAAGCCCCCAATCTGACGCAAGATCAGGCTTTGATCGGCGAGGTTTTGCTCGCTGTGTGTGAATGATAAAAACGCTGGCCGATGCCTTCCCGAGCGTTTCTGAATATGTAGCAGGTTTGATATTTGGCTCAGAGACAATGTCTGTCTGTCTGTCTGTCTGTCTGTCTGTCTGTCTGTCTGTCTGTCTGTCTGTCTGTCTGTCTGTCTGTCTGTATCAATAGATGGATATAACCTTTATTCTGTGGGTAGCTACAGTATATTAGCCTAATATTGCTGTTAGTCTATAAAACCAATGCATGTCACTTGAATATGTTGATAAACAGTGTCACGATCTTCACAGCAGCGCAACTGTTGGACCACATGTGCTCTGTGTGCGTGCGTGCGTGCGTGCGTGCGTGCGTGCGTGCGTGCGTGCGTGCGTGCGTGCGTGCGTGCGTGCGTGCGTGCGTGCACATACAGAGAGAGAGAGAGATGCAGATGGGAGAGAATTATTTAATGAAAATCAAGATTTAGCACCCTGTCTCGCTCTAGTGCACGTATAGGCTATCACAGAGTCGAGAGAGAGACAGAGAGAGAGAAGTGTCCTGTGTCGGTATCGCGCATGTCTCATGGGAGCCTGCATGCACGTACGTGAGACGTCAAAATTAATTGGAATAAAAACAAATGTAGCCTATGTGTATCGGGTCTGGATCGCATCTCGGTGAACTCTTGCAGTGTGTGATCCCTTGTCTGCGATCAACCGTTTAGTGTGAAAACCACAAAGATATAATGACAGACGATTTCATGTAGTGTGAAATACTTAACGATCTGATGACTCCCCAACAACTTCAAAAGTCCTAACATGTGTGAAACTACAAGCCCTTAGTCCTACGGTATACATCTCCCCTGTGTTGTCTTCATTTTGTCTCCCCCTAGTGTTGCCTACTCAAATGTGCACCATCTGATCGGAGGCAGGCTGTGAAAGGCAATTGAGATGTGCTCGAGATTTGTCTTATCGCGAGATGCTCATGAGAGAGAGACAGAGACAGAGAGAGAGAGAGAGACACACACTTTGAATAGGCGGGGTGTTATACCAGTGGTGAAAAGTACTCGCATTTTATACGTAAAAGTACCAATAGGCCTATACTGCAATATAGAAACACTCTGTAAAAGTTCTGAATTTAAAAAAGTAAAAGTACTCATTGTGCAGAATGTCACATTTCAGGTTTTCAAATGTATAATAATAGAGTGTAGATCAGCTATTTCCGGTGCGCGACACTTGAAGATGACACGACTAAGTGTACATCAATACAAATCTCACAAGATTGCCACAAAGGAACAGGAGGGTTGAGAGAGTAATACTAAAAATACATAATAATAAAAACGGGATTTATATAGCACTTCGGGAGGAAGGAGTTGACTTGAGGAAGGAGAGGAGTGAGGGAGGCAGTCAGTCATAGTCGAGGGGATGTTTATTCTGGCTGCCGTTATCATCCGCGAGGTGCACATGCAGATTGCATGGATCACGGCCAAAGTATGTGCTGGCGTTCATGCACACACACACTCACGTACACACTCATAAATGACTCCTCCGCCTCAAGCTCACATGTGCATAATACACAACAGCCAATGGGAAGTAACAGGAAAGGCTCACACACACATGCCACGTCAATCTGCTTTTTCGATTAACACCATTGTCACCGTCACGTATCCCCCTCCCTGGTTAATTTCCTCCCAGCAGCTATTACTATAGCAATAATTGAACCCACACACATTGTAGGAAAACGCACGAGGCTAATACGATGTCAGCTGGGCTCTGATGGAGACCAGCCGAGTGAGCGGACCTGTGCGCGCGGCAATCACGCACACACACACTTAAAGCATGAATTATAGAACAGGGACCAGAGATGGCAAACTCATTACTATGTGGATTCTGGTACCTACTGGGAGGCATTTGTGGGTGCGTGTGCGTGTGTGTGTGCTGTACACGTGCACTACCAAAGCATTTAGCCCATTTCTCATGAATATGATAAAGGAATAAGCCATGCCAAAGGCCAGGAGAATGAATAATTACAATCTGCAATTAAATCACAGAGACCAATCTGTGACCATTCATTCAATCCCATGGCACTCTCTCTCTCTCTGAGTCTCACGCACGCACGCACGCACGCACGCACGCGCTTCATCTCATCCTACAAGGCATTCATCTCGGACAGGTCATTCATGGCAATAATGCTTTTTCTAAGCTCCACTGCACACTGAAAACAGCCCGCCTATAAGCGCGGCACATTGTGATCTTATAGGTGGGCTGTTTTCGACGTGCGACACCGTCTTAACGATGACGAGGGACCGGCGGGGTTGTTTTCCCCTTTTTATTTTTTGCAGACGGAAGCTTGGTCCGCTCCTCTCGTCCTGTCGTGTTTACGACGTCGCCAACTTGATAGATGACACCCCAACGCTGATTGTTTCATCTCCCGCCGTCTCCACCTCCTCTCCATCCATCCATCCACTGAATGCCATCGATTCCTTTCGGCGAGTGTCGCTCTCCCTCTCGCTCTGTGTCTCTCCTGATCTACCTCTGTCTCTCTCTGTCTCTCTCTCTCTCTCTCTCTCTCTCCCTCGTCCTGTCGCGGACCAATAAATCCCATATTGCATCTTTCACAGGGGGAGGGGAGGGGGAGACGGGGGGCAGCCTATCATAATTTTCTCATTGCAATCATGAGAGCGATTGGATTCCGGAGCTAAAGCAGAAGATTGAGAGAGGTAATTAGCGGACTAATAAGAGGCAGTTGTGACGTCTCACTGCAAAGCGGGAGACAGATGATGGGATGTCGCCGGCCGTGTCTTATCTGTGCCCGCGGGGGCGAGAAGGAAGGGGGCGGCAGGGACGGCAGATAGCAAGCTCACTGTTATTGACGGGGTTAAGTGACGAGTGGCCGTGCGCGCGCGTGTGTGTGTTGTTGAATGGGTGTTGTTCTTGTCTTTAATTATAACCGGGAAAGCATCTGTGTCATTTTAGATTTGAGCTATTATTAAAAGCATTATTTTATACTTTGGATATTCAAAAATAGTAGATGTACACGCTCATAGTGCGGCACGCACTATGAGTTTGTATATCCTGTTATTTTTGAAAAATCATGATAATCTGTGCAAATCTCTCTCTATCTCTTTCTCTCTCTCTCTCTCTCTCTCTCTCTCTCTCTCTCTCTCTCTCTCTCTCTCTCTCTCTCATAAAAAAAAAAAAATATATATAAAAAATATATAAGTAAAATCTTTGCTTCTGGGGGTCCTTGATATGTAAACATTTGAGTACCACTGACATAGCAACACAAGTTTTTCAGAAGACATTTGTAGAATTAACTCTCAATGGTCATGCGTTAACCGCATTGTCCACACGTCTGTAGACGTCCTAGCGCATCCTCAATGATACCGGGTGAATATTCTGAATTTTTTCCTTTTTTTTTATTTGTCAGTTCGCCTTTCGGCTACCGTATGCTACGCTCTGGGCTCATATTAGCTTACCGTTGACTTAGCTGTTAGCACGGCAGAAAGAATGACTCGTCTCTCCTAATCCAGGGCGCTCTCCATGGTTTTGAACTGATTGATATACTAGCGCTTCATTTCTGCTCCTCATCCGTCTCTCCCGCAAAATATGAACGCTTTTTGGATCATATATCGTATAAATTAAAACGATAGCAATGTAAGCTAGCAATGTAAAGCAAACTGTTTTTAGCGGATTGTTTCCTGGTCGTGGGTTTCAGAGTAAAGCGATCATGTCTTTCCGGCACCCCAGAGCTCCTATTTTGAAAGAATCCCGGCACCGATTGTGTTAATGGGTTGAGCGACGTGCGCGCGTGATTGTGTGTCGAAGCGTTTGCATTTGCACACACACATGCATTGTTCCGGTCTTGTGTGGAGTGCCTGCTTGTCTTTACTAAGTGCTTCTGGAGTTGTTACAGGTATGCCTCTGCCAAATGAATGAGAGCAAACCGGAATGCTGAGTGTTTATTTAATCGCTTTCAACCTGCCGCTTGGTCGCGTAATTACATTTGCGGCCGTCGCTTTAGTGGGTTAATCAGAAGGTCACCGGTTCACCTCCCAGACTCCGGTCTGTGTGTCTTACGTGTCCCTGAGCAACCCCAAAACTGCCTCGAGTGCTCATCATGACCGTCTGAGAACGCATCAGCAGGTTGAATCTGAACTGGATTTACCCCATGGGACTATTGAGGTTAAACAGTATATATATACATTAGGGCTGTCAAAATAACTGAGTTTCAGTCAGACAACTCACAAATAGATTTAAACAATATTTATTATAGACTGAGAATACAAGTGTGCATATAATATATTATCTTGGCGTTCGGCTCTGCTGCATTTTCTCCCTGCTCGGCACAATCAAGCACCATCATTGAACATTAAGAGCAGGGAGATAGATATACAGTAAAACCACCATGGGGAGCATAAATAACAGAGCAGGTGGTGGGAGCAAACATCACATAACAACCAGGAACCATGAGCAGAAGGAAGGCAGGTATCATTAACTGAGTTAATTTATTTGTGAAAGAAATAAAAAATACGCAATTAATCCATGCTTGGATGACCCACCCCATACATCCCATAATCCCATCCACTCTGCACTATCTAGCCCTATCTGGACGAGGAAAAAACACAAGTCTGCACAATTTACATTACACTGTAAAACACAAATCACATAACACGACAATGGGGTGAGAGACAGAGAGACACCACACTGGATTTGTTATAAAGAATGTATCTTTCCATTCCCACAACAATATACAGATAAACATGGCATATTTTGGACATAGTTCGAATGGTGTATTATCATGATTAATTCATGTTTAAGCTGTGATTAATCCGATTACAATTTTTAATCTTTTGACAGCCCTAGTATACAGTATAGACACCCACACAAAAAAAACACGTCAAAGCGCAGATAAAGCTAATCTACAACATCATGTCACATCTTGGTCGATTTACGTTTTGTCAATTTGTTGTATATTGTCATTTATATAGCAGTGGTTCTCAAAGCAGGATCGAGGTGTTAGCCCAGCACAGGGGTCCTTCAGGGAAACCTTAGCAGTGGTTCTCAAAGCGGGGGTCCTTCAGGGGGTTCCAGGGGTTAGCCCTGCAGCCTAGGGGTCCTTCAGGGGGTTCCAGGGGTTAGCCCTGCAGCCCAGGGGTCCTTCAGGGGGTTCCAGGGGTTAGCCCCGCAGCCTAGGGGTCCTTCAGGGGGTTCCAGGGGTTAGCCCTGCAGCCTAGGGGTCCTTCAGGGGGTTCCAGGGGTTAGCCCTGCAGCCCAGGGGTCCTTCAGGGGGTTCCAGGGGTTAGCCCTGCAGCCCAGGGGTCCTTCAGGGGGTTCCAGGGGTTAGCCCTGCAGCCCAGGGGTCCTTCAGGGGGTTCCAGGGGTTAGCCCTGCAGCCCAAGGGTCCTTCAGGGGGTTCCAGGGGTTAGCCCTGCAGCCCAGGGGTCCTTCAGGGGGTTCCAGGGGTTAGCCCTGCAGCCCAAGGGTCCTTCAGGGGGTTCCAGGGGTTAGCCCTGCAGCCCAAGGGTCCTTCAGGGGGTTCCAGGGGTTAGCCCTGCAGCCCAGGGGTCCTTCAGGGGGTTCCAGGGGATAAATAACTCTGCATGTGTGCAAATGGAACCAGATCCTTAATGCCTTAATGCATTTAGTCAACTGAGGGCCCTTGAAAAGAAAAGAGTTTGAGGGAAAAAAACATATATACAGAGTTTTAGGGCTGAACTCTGAGGACCACAACGGACCCTGGTCCTTTCTTCTCGCTCCCACAGTTACACCAGCGCAGAACTTTGAAAGTTGAAATGTCCGCGCTCTTTCCAAATGTGCATGCGTACTTACTGTATTTAGGTCACGGCACCATGTGTACACATTAGCATACATGCTACAGTGGCCGGTGTGTGTACATGAATTCATTACTGTCTCCGGTAATTTATGCGCGCAGCACAAAAGAGCCGTGAACTGCATATAGGGTCGGTTGAAAGTTATCGCACGGAAAACCACACATGTGTGAGCACGCGCGCACACATACGGTGCCGTGTACATACATACGCATACATACACAGCCTTGGGGGCCACACACGCTGAACCTGTTGTGGTTATGTCACGTGTGCCGATCTGGCGATTGGCCGCAGGACCCCCCTCGGCCAGGAGAACGCGTGATTGGCGTGGTGATTATCCGGAGCTGCATGCTGACCAATCCATCATGGTTGGTGGAGAGGACGGGTGGGTTGGGCTGACAGCGACAGACAGGCCCGGCCCCCAGGACACAGCTGTGACCCTGCTAACCGTACATTAACACGCACGCACACACACACACACACACACACACACACACACACACACACACACACACACACACACACACACACACACACACACACACACACACGTGCGCACACACCACACACTGAGCCTACAGGTTAATAGCTTTGACTCCTGTACACTCTATCTTTTTCTCACCCCCCCACCCACGCAGCCTTCTCTGCCTCCACTTCAAATGTTTGCTCTCTCAATCTCTCTCCGTCTTTCACCCGTTACACTCTCTCTCTCTCTCTCTCTCTCTCTCTCTCTCTCTCTCTCTCTCCTCATATCCTTCTCTTTTGCTGCTTCTCTTTTTTTGTATGCTTCATTAGCCTTCCTCATCATCTTTCTTTTTCTCAATGTCTCATTGAACTTCTCGTTCATTCTTTCTCTTTCTCTTTCTCTTTCTCTTTCTCTTTCTCTTTCTCTTTCTCTTTCTCTTTCTCTTTCTCTTTCTCTTTCTCTCTCTCTCTCTCTCTCTCTCTCTCTCTCTCTCTCTCTCTCTCTCTCTCTCTCTCTCTCTCTCTCTCTCTCTCTCTCTCTCTCTCTCTCTCTCTGTCTTTCTCACCTCCAGTGTGTGTCGCTGCATATGCATGAGGAAAGTGACAAAGTGCTGCCTTCAGCTGAAATGCAGGGAGAGCCCACCCCAACCCCCCACACAGTGCTTGGAAGGGTGGTGGACGGAGAGAGAGATGGAGGGAAAGAAAAAAGCATATAGGCATGCCAGCAGGAAAGGGAGGAGGTGTAGGGAGTGGCTCGCGTGATGTAAAGAGTGCATCTTGAGTGTAATCTGGCTTCCATTGAAAATGAATGGTGGCCTGTGTCTTTGTAGCTGCCTGTGTGAACGCAGCATTAAGCTGCGTTCAGACCTCAATATATATATTCGCCTCGGTTCGCCCCGTTTGTGCCGCGCCGCACTGCGCCCGTTTGTGCAACTTCTCGTCTTTGCATTGACTTTGTATGTAATGGCGCCGCTCTAACCATCCAAGTCTAAACGCACCTTTAGACGGCATGTAGAATCGGTCCTCAGGTGTTAATATAGGATTACATGATTTGGCGATTCGGGGGGGGGGGGGGGGAGTAATCTCTAAAGGAAATAATGGATAGTTGCAGCCCTATAGAGTGTTACATACTGCATGTACTGTACGTGTGAGTGCTGATTTACTGTTGGCTGTGTGCCAGCCAGGGTCTCACACCGACAGTAGCTGAGAATAAGGGGTCCTCTGACTCCACTTTGAAAAGCAGCGCTCTACACTGGTAACATTTCACCGTTTAAACCTGACTGGGGATCCCCCTAGGGCTCTATGCTTTTATCCGCTCCTTTTTTTTAATTCTACACCAAATCTCTTCTGTGGAAATATTTTATTTACAAGCCCTGCTATAGATAGAGATAGATGTTTTCGCCGAATGTCGCAATAAACATAATGTGGTGATTTGTGAAAAGATGGAGACTGAGAAGAAGGTTCAAATGAATTAAAAACACGTTTATTTATAAAGCACATTTAAAAACAATTTCCATTGTACCAAAGTGCTGTAGAACATTTCATCAACATGACAAATACAAGTGGGAACACACAAAAAAATAATAATCTTATATATATATAATAATATAATATTTATATTTAATATTTAATATTTAATATTTAATATTTAATATTTATATTATATATATATATATATATATATATATATATATATATATATATAATATGGTGTGTAACGATACATTTTAACAGCGATACGATACGTATCACGATACATGGTTGACGATACGATACATGGACTACGATGCATGGGCTACGATGCATTGGTGCATTGGTTCATTATGGCGATACGATACGATTCCATGATTTGAAATCGATACAGTAACTATTTAAAATACATTGACATTATTTTTAATCTAAGTAATTAAACCCCTCTTTTTATTTTTTCTTCTAAAAATGGCTAAATACCACTCACAAAAATGTAGTGCTGATACAATCGATTATTTGCATAGCAAAACGATTCGATACCGATTGTTTGCATCGCAAAACGATATACGATACGATACATAGTCAATGTTTCTGTTTTAATTTCGATATACTTCGATTCTTGAAATTAAAATCGATTTTTCGATGCAGTTACTATATCGTTACACCCCTAATATATATATATATATATATATATATATACACATACACTCACACACAGACAGACAGACAGTAAGAGCACAATCATAACTAAAGTTATCATAGGTTGGGGAGGCGTGTGTTTGCATTGGAGAGAGGAGGGAGGGGAAAGGAAGACAATTATCCAAACAAGGGTAATACCAGAGGGAGGAGAGGAGAGGGAGGTGACAGGAACAAGTTGCAGTGGAATGTTTTGCCAGCGTATACATGTCATACTTTCTTCTCAAGGATGACACTAATACCTGAACCTGCCTTAGCCCGAATAGATTAAATTAATTGGCTGCTTTTCATTCCCTCAAGTCACTTGTTTGGGTCTATGTGTGAGTCTGACACAAAGCCGTTTAGCTTTCTACCGTGAAACAACAGCTCACATATACAGTAGAGATTACAGCGGCAATCCAGAACTTTTTTGAATCAATAAAAGAATCATTTTAACCAATCATCTAGTATTATGGTAGAGCAGTGGTTCTCAAACTTGTGTAATTTCAAGGACCGACATAACTCTGAGAGTTACCCCTTGAGCTCACTTTGAGCACTATACTGTGGTAGAGTATGTTAACTCATTAAGACTGGGAACGCATCTGTGCCACCTTAGCTTTTAAAGGTATATTCAGTGATTTCACTTAATTCAAATATCTTTTTTTGTTTTGTTGTGATAATCCTCCCCACTATAGAGTGTGCTGACCATATAAGGAGTTCCTCCCTGTCCCCAGTTAACCCCTGGGGTAAAAAAAAAATCTAGGTTTAGTTTTTGGTTATAGCTGTCACGCACGCACACTAAGGGCGGGCCTTAGTGTGCATGCTCTTAATTGGCCAGTTGCGTGTCCCCCCACTGTAGTGCGTGCATGCATGTGCACATCTTGTTACACCCAAATCACTGAATGCTCCTTTAACCACATTAACCATGATTGTCTCCACCAGGCCGAAGGCATGGGGAGAGAGTATATGTTTTGTTTTAAACTTTAGCTGTTGAAAAATCTCAATGTGGCGCAAATCTTTGAATCACAGCGGACGTTTTTAACTCAAATCTTTGCTTCTGGGGGGTCCCTTGAACAACATATTTTGAGATGGGGTTCGGCGGCCAACTCCATATAATTCTTGGGGTCCTTGACATCAAATAGTTTGAGCACCACTGATATAGAAACATGTCATGATTTAGAAGGCATTTGTAGAATCTGGTCTCAGGTCTCAATGATACAGTACGTCTCCAGTGGTTAAGAGGTAGTCTCCCTACTCGTCCATTAGAGATGGAGAGACCCTGGACGGACGGACTGACGGACTGACGGACTGACTGACTGACTGACTGACTGACTGACTGACTGAGAGACTGGCGGACGGGCAGTGTAGGTCCTCTCCCATCCTCACCGTCTCTGTTCATGTGCCAGCTGTGGCCGGTTGCCAGGCAACAGTGCGTGTGTGATGAAAGCCAAGGCGCCGGGGCTGTGGCCCTTCAGTGGCAGCGAGGGATCGCCACCCTCACCTTGTCTCCTCAGTGGCCCTATTTGGATTCAGCACATACACGCTTGCACACACACACACTCACTCACACTCTCACACTCACACACACACACACACACACACACACACACACACACACACACACACACACACACACACACACACACACACACACACACACACACACACACACACACACACACACACACTCTCTCTTCCTTGCTTTTACTCTTCTCACATACATGCTACAAGTGCACACTCACACGCACGCGCACTTTGTCACAAACAGGAAGGTCAGGGAGAGGGTGATCTTGGATCTCTTGCCCACGGGATGTGAGTGAGTAGCATGCTGAAGTAGGGGGGGGGGGGGTGTGCGCGTGTGCGCGCTGTGTGTACGTGCGTGCGCGCAGTGTGTGCGTGTGTGTGCATCCGTCCTCTATACCACGTCTCTAATAATGCCGGAATACCATAATCTTCTAAAACAAGGCAGTGGCATATTGGAGACGTGCTGGTTGAGCCCCATGAGCCACATTTAAGCCCATGGTTTACTGTGATATGAACAGTGGGCAGAGTGGCATCCTCATAGCAGCGTCGTGACACTTTGCGTGCTCCATATGCAGTGTTGATTTTGACACCACCTTTTTGTTTTCGTTTAGTCAGTCTTTCGAATAAAATGCTATGTGGTTTTAGTCGTATTTTAGTTTTAGGCATCTGAATTGTTTTAGTGTTGTTTGTTTTGGTCGAGTCAATGTTGTTGACTAAATCTACAGTTGATTATGTCAACAAAAATGTTATTTTTATTTTTTTTTGCCGGGCTGTGATGGCGTCGTAATGGCTGATTTTACTCTTGGTTGCAATGTAATTCCTCCCATCTTTAAGTACTGTACTCAAGGCCTGGGCCGTGGCTCAGCGGTCCAGGCACCTTGGCTGGTAATCCAGTCTGGCAGTGTGCCGCGGGTTCGACTCCCGATCCCGACGGCCTTTACTGCATGTCACCCCCTCATCTCTCTCCCCCTTTCCTGTCAGCCTACTGTCTGTCCCTCCATAAAAAATATAAAATAAAGGCGAAAGCCACAAAAAAAAAAAACATTTAAGTACTGTACTCAAGTACAATTTTGAGATATTTGTACTTTACTTGAGCATTTCCAATTTTCAATACTTTTACTTCTACATCTCAGATCCAAATGTACGTTTACTCCACTCCACTTACGTGTATTTGAAAACTTGAGTTACTTTTTAGATTTTGATTACCAGTAAGACACCCTGAGGGCGAGAACATTTTTACTTTTACTTCACTACTTTTACTTGAGTACATTTTGAATACGGGACTTCTACTTGTAACGGAGTACAATACATCTACATGGCAGTATTTATACTTTTACTTAAGTAAAACATTTGAGTACTTTTTCCACCACTGGCAGAGAGGACAGTAGTGTCTCAAAGAAACTGAGATATTACTGTGGGTGTAAACAGTTTAGCATCTGTCTAAAAACGTTTGGTCGGTTCTATCTAAATCGCATTCTTAACCATTTGTGGTCGAGTAAAACAAATCTACGAAACGTGTAAGGTAGTTTGATTACTCACAGAGAGTCCTGTGTCTCTCCATATATGGAACCATGACTGCTGGTCATCAAGTTATTGGCTTAGGAATGTGACGACAACAACATAAATATCCATGAATTCACGTCTCCATGGGGTGAGAAATCGATAGAAAAATAAGATTTTTGTGGGGAGGAGGTGAAGTATCCCTTTAAGTTGTTAAAGCTGTAGGATATGAAAGTTCCTTACACCCCTTCCTCGTTGATGCGTACTTCGATGCGTGCGTACTTCGATGCGTGAGTGAGTGCGTGCGTGCGTGCGTGATAATCTGTCGCCTCGGCAGTAAGTGAATTCAACAGTAACAGCAGTTACAGTATACTGCATGGTCTATTTAAGACAGCGTTACAAACTTCCATAATGCAGCCGTGATGAGCTGTCAGTCAACACCTCGCTGCTGTTGGCGTGCTCAGCCTACTTGATGTCATTGCTGTCGGTCAGAAAACCCCTCATTGTCTCTCTTCGTATAAATGAATGCCCTATACTTGATCATACGACAGCGTCACAGCAGATCTGTGAGCTTGAAAGGCGCCTCTATATAAGCTTGTAGATCTGCTACTCTTGCTACTTTTTAATGAAAAGTAACAGTTTTGGGACATGTGAGTTTTCCACCCAACAGAGATGATACACATTTGATATTAGGGGTGTCAAAAAAATCGATTCGAATTAGAATCGCGATTCCGTTATAAACGTTTTTTTTTTTAGATTTCTTTTTCTGGTTACAGTTACAGGAGTTTTCACTACATGGTGTTTGTGATATGAAATGTAAGCTCACCCTAATCACAGTAAACATCATGTCTTCAGTCATTTTCAAGTTACTGTAGTCACTTCAGTTCAAGGCTGGAGTAGATTGTGATGAAATCCTATGTATTGAATCGAGAATCATTTTGAATAGAAAATCGTTTTGAATCTGGAAAAAAATGCTTTTGAATTTTAAAAAATTCGAATTGAATCGAATCGTGACCCCAAGAATCGGAATCGAATCTAATCGTGGGACACCCAAAGATTCACAGCCCTATTTGATATGATTTTCATCTCCCATACAATTTACACTTACTCTCTAGTCTACACTATCAAATCCCCAGTGTTAGAGTGTACACTTACAGGCCCATAAGGGTCCATTTTGGTCCGTATCTATCAATCATTTTGCTGGGGAGCCCCGTCAAAAAACCCTTAGGGGTCCCCGGAACGCGAGTTGGGAACCACTGCTATTGCCACTGCTTATACCAAATACCACAGGGCAAAAACTGTTTGCTGTGTGTATGCTAATGTACTCAGGCCTGCGTGTTTATTTTGTGTCAACAGTGAGCCTGCATTGTGCCCAGTTATTGTTTATGGCATTGCATTAGCGCCTGTGTGTGTACGGTATATGAATGTTTGCATTTGCGGAGAAGACGGAGAGAGCATGAATGTGTGTGTGTGTGTGTGTGTGTGTGTGTGTGTGTGTGTGTGTGTGTGTGTGTGTGTGTGTGTGTGTGTGTGTGTGTGTGTGTGTGTGTGTGTGTGTGTGTGTGTGTGTGTGTGTGTGTGTGTGTGTGTGTGTGTGTGTGTGTGTGTGTGTGTGTGTGTGTGTGTGTGTGTGGCTGGCTTTCATTACTCAGGCAACGGTGTGTTAACATAGCCACTCTGCCACTACTTATTAATCAAGCTGGCAGACAGACTGCCGCCCTTCGAGTCTGCCAAATTGGGAGCTGGCCCCATTGTGATAACTTTCAGCGCGCCACACATCCACTGCCCTGCAGACGGCAAATAGGGAGCAGGTACCCTAGCTATAAGATAAGAGCAGATGACAGGCTACATGGCCCGCCCACAAGACTCTCATTGGGAAGAAATAAGTGAAAGTGGAAGAAGGGGGCTTTATTGGGGTTTATGTATAGGGTGAAAACGTGTGCTCTCCTCCTACACCCACTAATTCAGTGTTTCTCAAACGTTTTAATTTCAAGAAGAGTTACAGACCCGTGAGGGTTCATTTGGAACCCCCTCAAGTAACCACGAGGGTACCCGAGGGACCCCACTTTTACTAACCTGGGTAATAAGCCAGACTCAAATCATAATAATATCGTAATCCGCCGGCAGGCAATTCTTTTTTGCCAACGGCTGATTCGGTCTGGCTTATTAGCCAGGCTACACTTTTACAGCCAAGGCACTAATTAAATGGGAACTTCAGCTTGACCCAACCGAAATACCTCTAGGTGCCATTGGTTGACACTGAGAGAAAGAGGGCCTCCTCCACTTGCATCTTGTTCTCGCCCCAGATCAGTATAGTGCTGACTGCTGAGTCGTCTTGGCGGAGAGAATACAGGACAAGCAACGGAAATTGGAAGTGATGAAACAAATAAATGAACAGACAAAATTGGAACTGGAACCAAAGCTGATCAATTCAATTCTTGTGGGATTCTCCCTCTCTTAGTCTCTTCTGATTGGATGAAATTGGCAACCCCGCCCAACAGCTTTCTGTTTAATAAAGAGCCGGAGAGACTATATTTTGTGTAATTTCACGAATGAAACGTCTCCTAAATGACGTCTCCAAAGAATCAGAGCTGATAATGTGCACTCCTCGCTCATGCAGGCTGAGCATCTCTTGCTTGGCGAAGCGCCATGCATGGATCACAGCGAAATGAATTGATTGACCAAATGGTGATTTTCGATGCATGGGTCACAGCAACCAATCCCTCTTGTGCTATGTGGGAGTAACTCGGGGCCAGCGGTAATGGATTCCACGAACACGTCTCTCTCTCTCTCTCTCTCTCTCTCTCTCTCTCTCTCTCTCTCTCTCTGTCTCTCTCTCTCTCTCTCTCTCTCCCTCTCCTGTCGTACATTTTCTGGTCAGGCGGACCTCGATGGGGTTCGGGTTGTGATTAATGCATTTTCCACTGATTTACGACCATTTGAATAATGGACAGGTTCTGGTTTCAGGGAACTATAAACAGGGGGAAAGAAATAGGGGGAAAAAAAGGAAAGAAAAGGCAGAAGTGGAAATGTTCACAGTGGAAAGCTCCCAGGCTGTCACGCATTTATTTATGTTGCCGTATGAATTATGCATCTATGCCTTCGACAGGCCTTTCATGTCATTCTGTCTGTAGGCTGTCCCCGTGTCTCTCTCTCACACACACACACACACACACACACACACACACACACACACACACACACACACACACACACAAGCACACATGCAAACACACTTTCACGTGCCACATAAACGCCCCAGTCTGCCTGAAAAACTGTGCTCTGTTTCCTTAAAGCTGGGTCACTAAATTAGACTATGGGCAAAGGAGAAGAAAGAAAAAGTGTATTTGGAGGAGAGGAGAAGAGAGGAGATGAGGTCCATTTTTACTGGAGCCAACATAACATAACAGTGGGTGCTAAAGCAATCTCTCACTCAGTCACACAGCAACAAACAAACAAAAATGAACACACGCGCACACACACACACACACACACACACACACACACACACACACACACACACACACACACACACACACACACACACACACACACACAAACGTATAGGAAGAGGCTGTTTGAAGAAGGAGAACGTGATAAATGGAGACAGATGGTGTGATAACTATAATCCATCCAGGACTTGTGCGTTTGCATGCATACATGTTTTGTGACACCTTTCATATAGCAGCGTTATACAAAGTGTTTTCAACCCTTTCTTTCATATAGCAGCGTTATACAAAGTGTTTTCAACCCTTTTCCTATCAAGGTCCATTATTTATTTGGCATTTGAGCCACGGACCACCATTTGAGTAGATTCAGCCTCTCAGACCCAAGACTTAGAATGTTTTTGTTCATTTCCATGCTGTATTGATGTGGTACCATAAGGAGAGATAAATAATGTTTCTCAAAATAACAACTGTGTAGACTTCTCGTAAATTAAGCAATGCAGATGTTTAACAATAACAAAGTCAAAGTGTGTGACGATTGTCACACACGTTACCGCAGTGAAATTTGTTCTCCGCATTTGACCCATCTCTTGGAGCGGTGAGCCGCAGCCAAGGAGCGGTGAGCTGCAGCCGTGCTGCGCTCGGGAAGCATTTGATTAGTTGATTTGACCCCCCAATCCAACCCTTTGATGCTGAGTGCCGTGTTTTCACCGTGTTTTGGTGAGACTGCGGTATATAGATTTGCCATATTGCATGTCACGAACCCCCCATATTGGTTCCATATTGTGCAGTCCTAATAATAATCTATGAGCACCTGCGGGTGTGGCTGCAGAGACAGACGTGGGATCACATTAATGTACCTGCGTGTTGACTAGGTTCTCATTAACCCATTCTGACCTGAGATCAGATTCTAAAAATGTCTTCTACATCCTGACAGTTTTCTGAAAAAGCTGTTTCTATGTCAGTCGTTCTTCCATTTTTCAAAAATAGCAGACCTACAAGCTCGTAGCGCGCCACTCGGTGGCGCGCTATGAGCTTGTAGATCTGCTATTTTTCAATAGCTAAAGCATAACATAATGCTAACACCAAAAGGGGTTCCCGCCCAAAATGTGTTAAGGGCCCTGCAGACTGCCATATGGGCGCAATGGCGCGTGCATGCAGACAAACACGCCTGATTGCTGCTTGTGATTTCTTTGAGTTGACGGAAGACTTTCCTCTTCCAGGGGATGCTTGTCGTTCACGCAGACCAGATAAGAAGAAAAGCACAAGGTGGCTGTGTGATTTAAAGTTGTAACGTCTTTGTTGTAACGTACGCACGCCGCCATCTGCTGTGAAAAGACATTTATTAGATATCATTTAGCATATCGTGCAAGTGAAGATAAGGATTCCCAGCCTCTGACAAAGAGGCTGCCCCCCCCACCGCGCGCACACACACACACATACACACACACACACACACACACACACACACACACACACACACACACACACACACACACACACACCTTGCTGGTAGTTCAAATCAATGCAGCAATCCAATAGAGCAGTTTAGGAAAGATACTGTTTTTTTAACAGGATAAGGCAGGCCACTAGCTTCTCCTTGTGCTTTTTCTTCCTTTGATGTGACAGACAATTGGATGGTTTGGTGGGAGGCTGCATGAGAGAGGGGCACAAGATCTGACAGGATTCCATTCTTCAATCCAACGGGGGTGGTCCGGACACAGCTATAGGGTCTTATCCTGCATTCACATGGGATCAGGCAAGCGGTAGACGGCAAAAGGCACCACCGGAACGGTAAAAAGATAAAATAGTTTAACATCGATGCCGTCTGCCGTTACCGTCGCCGGTTCTGGCTGCCGGGCTGCCGCGCCGTCCTGTCCCGTTTAACGTCCTGCTCCCGTCCACTAAGATGGCTTCCAGTCTGCCGTCTGCCTGATCCCATGTGAATGCAGCATAAACTTCTTCCTCTTGCCTTCACAGGACACAGAGGTTGTATCAGCTGTTTTGACCTCGCTGTCTCTCGGTTGTATAGGGAATTCCCGACCCTGCTAAAATCACAATTCATGACTGTTAACCACTTTAGCCTGATTTAGACTTTGTTGTACTGTGTGATGGTGATGCACTGCAAAAATAGACAATGTGTGGATGTTTTTGTTGTTGTTGCTGTTTTTTTTTAAATATTTGACAATGTTGTATCATTTGGCCATGACCCGTGACAAAATAGGGACGCCATTTTGAAAGTCTCCACCACCATCAGTCACATTTATTATGTTACGCCCGGCACACAATAAACCAAAACACAATTTCCGCTGCAGGGGGGGGTGAAGGCACGGAGCCATTGAAAACAAAGCTGAGACAAACGGAGGAGTGCATTATTACCACAGCATTTCTCCAGACGAGTGCTGTGTTTTCTCGGGGCTGACAAGCTTCCCTATCAGTGAGTGGTGAGTGCTCCCCCAGTGCTCTGGCTTAGCATAATAATGATGCCAACCATATGGCAGGGGGCATCCTCCTCTACAACCACATCGGATCCCAGTTGAGTACTCGGTCCCATTTAGACCTGAGGACGCCTCATAGCTTTAAATTACTTTAACCCATTTAGGCCTGACGTCGAAATATATTCTGAAAGAATATATATTCAAAGATTTGTGCCGCATTTTTACGATTTTTCAAAAATAGCAGACCTACAAGCTCGTAGCGCGCCACTCGGTGGCGCGCTATGAGCTTGTAGGTCTGCTATTTTTCAATAGCTAAAGTATAACATAACGCTTAGTTAAAACACCAAAAGGGGTTCCCGCCCAAAATGGGTTGAAAAACAGCAGATCTATGAGCTTGTAGATCTGCTATTTTTTGAAAAATATCTCATATCTTTGCTTCTGGAGGGTCCCTGGAACAACATATTTTCAGATGGTGTCGGCGGCTAATATATATAATTGCGGGGCTCCTTGACTATTTTAGCCTTTTCTTTGCGTGATTAATTTGGCGGAAAATATGTATTTTCTATCAGTTGTTGTTGTGCCATGAGAAGCCTTAGGCTACACGAGAACACAGATATGATATAGTGATACAGCATGCGATGTGTTTAACCTTTCCCTCTGTCATTAGTTTTGTATATTGCTTCACAGTTCACACACACACACACACACACACACACACACACACACACACACACACACACACACACACACACACACACACGAGGAGAGCAAATTGGAAGGTGTGGTGGTGTGAATTGGACAGATCTTATCTGACAGTATAGTGTTGGTGCTTGGCGTAGCTCCCACCGTCATCAGCACAGTGACATGCGTTTTATCATATAATTTGCATATTTTAATTACACTGCCACAGAAGGGTGAATATATCAGGAGATCGTGCGTGCGTGCGTGCGTGCGTGCGTGCGTGCGTGCGTGCGTGCGTGCGTGCGTGCGTGCGTGCGTGCAATCAGACCATTTTTTAAGGGGGGGTTATACACCCACACACACACGAAAGAATTACGATTGATTGATTGATTGATTGATTGATTGATTGATTGAACAACTGATACTGAGGACGAAACCATGAAAGACTTGTTTACATCAGGGTCCTCCATTTTCAATTCATCAGGACATTTAAAGACGTACAAATATACACTTCTATGAAAAACAGGAAATCATCATATAAAGAAAGTTAAAAAAAAAGGGAAAAACATGTAGGCCTACATTATGGGGTGGGGGCGGGGGGACTCAGACTTTATTTACGGGCGCCATGCAGTTTCGAATTGCAGCCGTCCGTATATAGGTGCTCTTTGAGAGCGGTTTTGAAGGAGTCAAGGGATTCACGTTTCTTAATGGCTGTTTGTTGGATACGATAGAGCCTAAGTGGTTGAGAAGGAAATTCAGTTTATGAACGCCGAGAAATGATGAGGAAAAAAACAAACAACATAAAAAACCCACAAAGAGTTGTGTGCTTCAGCTCGGCTAAATGAACAACCAAAGAATCCAATCTCAGCTGGACTGCGGTGCGGTGCCGGCTCTTCACTGTGCATGCTTGTTGTTATGCATGGCAGCCCAACGCCAGTATCTAGGCCAGCACAGCACGGGCTCTGTTTGAAGTATTGCAGCATTTTAGCAGCGCACAGTGGAATTGGAGAAGCCTATTTTAGCTCGCGAGTTGTACACAACAAGATCCATTGACAACAAAACAAACCGGGGAAAGGGGGCGTGCAGTGCGTGCGTGCGTGCGTGCGTGCGTGCGTGCGTGCGTGCGTGCGTGCGTGCGTGCGTGCGTGCGTGCGTGGAGCGAGAGAGGGAGATTTGTGCATGCATGATATATATAAATAGTGGAACTGAATCCATTAGCCTTTGTTTTCATCCCACCATTTTCTTTCTTTCTGTTTTTTCTTAATTTCCAATGCTTCATCCCTGTTTTTTCATTTCTGTGTCATTGTCACCCGGGCATCTTTCTGTGTGCTGCTCATTGAAGACAGTGTGCGTCAGTGTGCGAGACCTGTACAGTGTACTGTACAGTACAGTGTACACGTGCAACAAGCAATGGCAATTTTCACGTTCTTTCTTCAGTATGTCCAATTTTCAATACCCCACTATACATCTCAGAAGCAATTATTGTACTTTTTATTCCACTACTATTATTTTACAGCTTTTAGTTACTAGTATATGTAGAGAGAGAGAGAGAGCGAGAGCGAGAGATGGCCGAGTGGCCTAGGCTCCAAAACAAGTTCAGGATTACCGGTTTTGGGTTCTTTATTTCTCTCAATAATGAAGGCATTTTCAATAATTAAGACTGTGAAAAATAGATTTACAAAAACAATGGAAACTTAAAGCACAACTAAAGACAACACACCATACAGTGACTGCACTAAAGGCTATCCCTTAACTAAGGACCCTGGCAGCTGTTAATAACACTTTGCCTGCCCAAGTACTACTGATTGTCTGTCCCTTGCAGCCTCCCTTTATAGGGAGTGGATCCTACCACACGTACAGATTCCAATTAACCATCAGTTAGCTTTTACAGACATTTCCCATACCACAGGAATAATCTCACTATTAAATATTGTACAACATAATTGAATCACATTTCTAGGCGCCCATATAATCACAAATACTTTAACAACCAGAACACTGTTAAACCAATCATACACACACCCCTTCTCTTCTACAATACTTGGCACGTTCCAACCCTTATCTTAACCAAATGGACTGGCCCTGCTCCGAGGAGTGCCAGTACTGCAGAAGACAGACATGTGACAAACATAACATACAGTGTTTAAATAAACAGAATGTTTGAACCCCTGAAGTCTGTCATTTTTATAATTGAATGTAACAGGTAAAAATCATGTACTACTACCAAACCTCACTTCCCTCTTAGTGTGTATATATATATATAGGGCACGGGTTGCCCCGTGACATTTCCCCCCTTCTGAAGACGCCCCCTGTGGCGTCGTCAACCAGAAGTCTGGTGCACTACTCTGACCCCTTGTGGGCCGAGATGTAAGTCTCGACCAGCTCTGCCGCTTCTGCTGCCGTCTCAGGATGCCGTTCTTTGACCCAGACCCTCACTTCTGGGTAGAGGACCATAAGGTACTGCTCAAGGACCATCTTCTCCATGATGTCATCTTTGGTGGTTGAAGAGAAGTCAACCCACCTGCAAAAAAGGTCTTTGAGGCGGAGATACAGCTCCTGGGGTGCCTCGTCTGGCAGCACCTCGAGGTTACGGAAACGTTGCCGGTACGAGTCTCTATTCACCTCATACTTGTTCAACACCGCTGCTTTCAGCCTGTCATAGTCCTGAGTGTGGGCTGGGTCCATATAGCTACTGGGTCCATGTCGCTACTGGGTCCATAGCTACTGGGTCCAGAGACGTGCTGGCCATTGGGAAATTCGGGCCAACTCCCGAACGGTCGGTCCAGTCCAGGCCGTTCTGGGCCAGCCGTTTTTTTTTTTGTATTATTAAAAAAAATAAAAATCGAAGATACACAATTATCTTTTAACAAGGTAACAGCCTATATCATGTTGCTTTGTGACATAATAATGTTGTGCACAGCAGCCGCTCTCAGCCATCCTGGCTGCAGCGCAGCCTGTTAGGTCACTGTAGGACCTAAAGTGACCTAAAATGCGCTCGCACGCCCTTGATTCGTTGGTGTTTCGTTTCGTCGGCACGCGGCCGGAATTATGGGCCCACCACGTCCCTGACTGGGTCCATAGCTACTGGGTCCATAGCTACTGGGTCCATAGCTACGAAAGCACTTCGTTCCTTGCCCGTCAGTACAGGAATAAGCCGGACTGCCCACTGCCGACGTGTCCAATTATAAACAGCTGTCAGCCTCTCAAACGTTGTGAGAATACTTTTACTTCACAAGAAAAGTAACACAATTGAGTACTTTTTCCGCCACTGGTCACGTGGGCCAGCAACGCGCCTCCGAGGCGGCGGCCGCTTTCACTTTCACACGTGGCGTGCTAACGGCGTGGGTCTCGAGTCATTTCACACGGCGCCAGAGCGCGTGCCGCGGGGCTGAAAGGGATCTTATTGGAGCTTGAGCTCTGGAACTCGTGTCCGCACGCAAGTGTGTGCGCGCACACACACACACACACACACACACAAACGTACACGCACACACACAAACGCGCGCACACACACACACACACACGCCCATTATGCTGTACATGTGTCTGAGCTGGCCCCTAGCGCCCCTATTTCACCCCCCATTACCCTCTGAGTGGGTTACCCCCCCCCCCCCCCCACTCCGGAGGGGCACCCAGGTGATGGATATAAACGGAGAGAGCAGAAGGAGAAGTAAAGACGGGTGTCTGGAGGAGAGGAGCAGAGGGGATGTTACTGTACACACACACACACACACGCACACACACACACACACACACACACACACACACACACACACACACACACACGCATCCAGGGCTTGGTGTGGGGGAGGGGGCAGAGCGTGGTGTTCCTTGGGGCAGTAAAAAGTGTTCACACGGTAACAAAAGCTGATCGATGGACAAACAACAGCACTCTGTAAAGATGCTTGTTATGGAGGAGATGCTGCTCTCTATCTCTCCCTCTCTCTCTCTCTCTCTCTCTCTCTATATGCACGCACGCACGCACGCACGCACGCATGCACGCACGCACGCACACACACACGTTACTTTTCAGGATTCAAATAAAAAATATATCAAAAGTAGCAGCACGCTCAACACGCGTGTGGATCTTGTTAAGATCAAGTAGGGTGTAAAAGGTTTTCTGGTTTCTGCCCGACAGCAACGATATACAGTATACTGCCTACCCAATATGGACACATATATACTGTACATGTAGCGAATATATGAATATATGGAACAAAACAAACCAAACACACAAAGGGGAGAAGAAAAAAAAACATAGGGGGAGAAGTTCAAGATGATGAAAATGCTCTCTCCTTTTTATCTGAAGTTCATTTGTGCCTTTATGAGTCATTCTTCCCTCCTCTTTCTCTCTCCTTCCCTCCTCTCTCTCTCTCTCTCTCTCTCTCTCTCTCTCTCTCTCTCTCTCTCCTTGGCGTGCACGAGCCAAGGTTCCACTCGCTGTGTCCCTCTGACACACTTGGAAATAAACCATGACGAAAACAAGTGCAATCGCACGGTGCAAAAATGTGCGCACGCACACCTTGTGTGTCTGCCTGACGTAGATGCTGAGAAACATGGGCGTGCGCGCAATTGGAACTCAGCTGGGAGCTGGCCTGATTTCTCTCTCACTCACCAGTGTGTGTGCACATGACGCACGTAAACAAAGACACACACAGACACACGCACACACGCAGTCTCTTTCTACTTTTCTGTGTGCCGCTTATTGACACATTATACAAAACTGTACTGTACTGAGAAAGAGAGAGAGAGAGAGAACATGGTTTGAAGACCACAATGGAAACAAGTTCTTTCAGCTCAATGTCTGACTGTACTTCGAGCTGTTTATTTCTGACTAATAAAGTATTCAATCTACCAATCGAAGGGGGGGGAGGGGGTTGGTGAAGCAGGACAGGCGGTGGGCTGTGTGCGTGTTTAGAGATGAGATGAACAGAGATAAAGTCTGAGATGAAACAGAATTGAGAGCTGGGTGGATTGGGGGAGATCGAAGGACAGATTGGAGAGAGAGTGAGAGAGAGAGACATTTGAAAAAGAGGGTGTGTGTATAGCGGGTGATGCCACTGGCACCCTCCACGGTTCACTTTTGTTTGTTGTAAATCTTGCCAATTGTATTTCCGAGCACAATGGATTTGCCTTATGAACGCACGCATGGGGGCGCACGCACGCACGCACGCACGCACGCACGCACGCACGCACGCACGCACGCACGCACGCACGCACCGTATGAGAGTGAGTGTGAGAGTGAGTCACAGAGGTGAGAGTGCCACTGTATCATCTGTGGAAGTGCCTGTGTGTGCTTGTTCTCGTGTGTGTGTGTGTGTGTGTGTGTGTGTGTGTGTGTGTGTGTGTGTGTGTGTGTGTGTGTGTGTGTGTGTGTGTGTGTGTGTGTGTGTGTGTGTGTGTGTGTGTGTGTGTGTGCACGCGCGCACGCGTGAATGAGAAAGAAAGAACGAGTCTCCCCTATAGTGTCAGCCTTTGATCAGTGTCCCTGTGCGTCCATGTGTGTGCATCCGTGTGTGTGCGTGTGTGCAAGGAGAGAGCCAGCCCCTGGTGTGTTGGAGGCAGATGAAACACTGTGCTTCTATCCGGGTCCCACAGAACACCCACTATCCTCTCTCTCTCTCTCATTTTCTCTCTCTCTCTCTCTCTCTCTCTCTCTGTCTCTGTCTCTGTCTCTGTCTGTGTCCTCTCTCTCTCTCTATCTCTCTCTGTGTGTCCTCTCTCTCTCTCTCTCTCTGTCTCTGTCTCTGTCTGTGTCCTCTCTCTCTCTCTATCTCTCTCTGTGTGTCCTCTCTCTCTCTCTCTCTCTCTCTCTCTCTCTCTCTCTCTCTCTCTCTGCCGTGTCGAACATTGCAAAGTTCGCTTAGCCGACTCAGCCCCGTTCGAGTTGCAACACGATATGGAGAGAATAGTAAATCCTCATCCCCCAGAGTCCCGCAAGTAGGGAAAATCCGTCCCATCCTCTCTCACTCCAGAGCATCTCTTGCCCTGTTCAATCACCTTCCTCCACTAGCCTAAGATTTAGACTCTCATAGATGTATTTAATCAATTC
>NC_136802.1:24380811-24383570 GCF_951216825.1 Electrona antarctica | reverse complement strand
CGGAGCATCGGTATAGCAGTACCACCAACAGTTTTTACCTGTCAGCAATTAGACTGCTGAACAAAAGCTAAGTCTGGTGTCACTGCAAAGATTGAACTGAATTGGTGTTTTAATTGGGACTCCCC
The DNA here is from genome assembly GCF_951216825.1 of Electrona antarctica. Lineage (NCBI taxonomy): Eukaryota > Metazoa > Chordata > Actinopteri > Myctophiformes > Myctophidae > Electrona > Electrona antarctica. The sequence goes on along the minus strand of NC_136802.1, from coordinate 24,383,445 downwards.
TTTTATAGTTACACATGTACATTCATGACATGTTTATTTAGTATGCACTCATATTGTATCAGTCAGTGTACACTTTATGCTTTATGATCTCTTATCTTTTTTTAACTGCAATGACGAGCCTTCACAACTAAGAAATTCACCCACCTTACATGTAGTGTGTGTATGGAAACGCAGTCCAGCATGTTACGGGTCTTTTCCGCCATACATATCTCTTTCCAACTCTGAACTCTCTCCTCTCTCTCTCTCTGTCTCCCTCTCTCCCTCCTCCAGGTCTGTTCCAGAGGGCCATCGCCCAGAGCGGCACGGCCATCTCCAGCTGGTCCGTCAACTACCAGCCCCTCAAGTACACCAAGATCCTGGCCAGGAAGGTGGGCTGCACTTACACGGAGACGGCCGACCTGGTGGACTGCCTTCGGCGGAAGAACTTCCGTGAGCTGGTGGACCAGGACATCCAGCCGGCCCGCTACCACATCGCCTTTGGCCCCGTGGTGGACGGGGACGTGGTGCCCGACGACCCCGAGATCCTCATGCAGCAGGTATACCGTTGAGAGTATACCGTTGAGAGTATACCGCTGAGAGTATACCGTTGAGAGTATACCGTTGAGAGTATACCGCTGAGAGTATACCGTTGAGAGTATACCGTTGAGAGTATACCGTTGAGAGTATACCGTTGAGAGTATACCGCTGAGAGTATAGCGTTGAGAGTATACCATTGAGAGTATAGCGTTGAGAGTATACCATTGAGAGTATAGCGTTGAGAGTATACCATTGAGAGTATAGCGTTGGGAACCTTCTCTCGCGTTGCCAGATTGTTGCCTCTCGCAATTTTTTTAATTCTTCCGTCATACAGTCTGGAGCAGCGGAAGCTCTATCATGAGTAAAATATAAAGCGGAAGTGGAGCCTCCTCCCCACTTCCGTTTCATCTTTTCAGTCGCGCAAATGTATCCCAATATAAATAGAAATCACCTAAGAATATATAGCTGGCTGCTTAGCGGAAAAGGAAATAAAAAAAGAAAATGTGCAAAATACGGTGGAACCGATTCCAGTTCTTCAGTCTCAGAACCGGGTCTGAAAACGAACCCGGAATTTCGGGTCCCAACCCTAGTTGAGAGGACTGGACGCAGTATATGATGGATCTTAGTGGTTCTTTTTTCATTTTTATTTCAAGGTCCCCGAGTTTGGAATGCATTATGCCACAGAACCAACAGAGAGAGTGGCTCTTGAGTGTTTACACAAAATGGAATTAATTTGTGCACTCTCAAGAGAGTTACAGAGTGGAAACCTTGTATATTCAGAAGAACTGTGCACTTCTCAGGAAATGGTGGGGAAAAAAGAACCTGCCTGCCTATTATCTAACATTCACAACTTCTTCTTAATAGTTTTCATCGGTTAAATATTTATAAAACCTACATGCAGACTTTCAAACTGGCTTAATTCCCTGGGAAGGTTATCTTTTTTTCATCTTTGTTTTATAGATGATCTACAAGTGATGCTTATTCCACTAGTATAAAATAGTATAAAAGTATAAAGTAGAGCATTCATTTGTGATAAAACATAAACATGACGTATGATTGAGATACAAGGTTTCTGCCCAACAGTGACGATATGTTAGATTCACGTGCCAATTATTAGCACAATGAGGAAGGAATGTTTATTCACTAATAAACAGAGATTCCACATGGACATAGAGAAAATGTCCTTCCATTCCATTGCATGTTTGGACAGTTTTGTGAAGGAAAATAAGTTAATAACATATATCTTCCCATGTCTGTATTGTTTTAAAATATGCCATTCCGAAGTCTAGATTTTTGCAGTTAAGTAAGGAATGGAGAAAGTGGAGCTCAGGGCAAGTCAGTTATGAGAAGGGGTTTGACGGTGTGCCGAATATAGCTATCAATGGACAGGGTTGTAGCGCAATTTCTAGCACGTCTGACAGTGTGACAAACACAAGTGACCAGAATCGCTGTAGCTGGGGACAAGACCAATACATATGTGTGAGATGAAAATACTGTAGGCAAACATTTGGTAAAAATCTACCAGCCTGCAACGTGTCACGTTTGCAACACATAGGTAGCTTGTAGGTCGGCTAAAAGGAGGGGACCTAGTATAGAGGCCTGAGGGACCCCAGTCAACAAAGTATATGAAGGTTTTAAGTGGTTAAACAACATTTCTATGTAGACATTAAACGCCAAAGTGTGTAAACAAAACAAACAGTTCAGTAGGAATGTCCCGCTTTGGACATTCTACAAAACAAAACAAACGAGTGAAATATGTGTCTGTGCACTGAAATAAACCCTCATTTGTTGTTTTGTAACTCATTTAACAATGAAACACGGAGATAAGAAAACTCCTCCGGGGTTGCTTTCAAGGGTAGCACTTCAGTTTGTGGGGCTCTAAACGAGAGCAGTAGATCGTCGAGGGATAAACCGCAGCGTGAGGCGTTGTTATTGTCGCTGCTCAGTAATTAGACTACCACTTCTCCCTGTTAATTCAACAAAACAATTCCAAATCACAGAGAGATAACCAGAGGTGAACATCAGCTAACTGACACATTTATTTGTGCGTGCGTGTTGTGTGAGTTACTGTGCAGAACACTGTGTTAATTGCTACTGCAAACAGTACAGAAAAAAAGC